>NC_056726.1:962275000-962460000 GCF_019279795.1 Protopterus annectens
TCATGCACTCGTGTAAGTGCTTATAAAGTGCATTTGTGTAGAATTCAGCAGTTGTACCTCTATTGTCCGTCTGCATTGGTGTTGTGATGTTTGCCACTTCTGTCTTAAGAAGCATGAAGTTGGCTTTGGAGAATTTTTTTACGGTGGTTTCCTTAATTGGGGGTGGGGGCGGGATGTGGATGTCTAGGCTGATTAGCTTGCAGTCTGATCTGACCAAAGAATTGCCCTCTGGTGTGGAACACTGGTCATCCATGTTGGTAATGACCACATCTAAGATATTGCTGCTCCTGGTGGGGGTGTGGATAAGTTGATCCAAGGCACTGGAATTTATGAATTCCAGAAAACGTTGAGCAAAAGAGTTGGTACATGAGTAGTTTTCCCAGTTAATGGTGGGGTAGTTGAAATCACCCATTATTAGGGTGTTGGGTTGCACCCTAATATTTTTAGTGTATCAAGAAATGAGGAGGGGGAATCCTGGGGCATGGTGGGGGATCTGTAGCAAGTTAAAATTTGGATTGCGGTCTTGCCCAGAGTTAGTTGCACTTGGATAATCTTGTATGCATTATGCTGAGCAACTAGCCTGGAGGTGTGGCTATCCTTGATGAATATGGACACGCCTCCACCTTTAGTGTTTCGGTCCAGGTTAGGTGTCCGAAAGGTGTGGTATGAATTATAGCCTGGTAATGCAGGGGTGCTCGCTGGAGCCTTGAACCAGGTCTCTGTCACTGCACAGATGTCAATGTTCTCCATTTTAAGGAGTGCCTTGAGTGAATGCATTTTGAGGTTTAGACTTCTAGCATTGAGTAGCAGTACCCTCAGATTTTGCTTGCTTGTACCTGTTATGGTGGTGAATATTTCATTTGGACCTTGCCTAAAAAAGGCACTATAGGTGTGGCAAGAGCCTTAGCCGGTATCCGGAATCCCAAGGGTGACAGGTGCAGGCCACCTTTGGCAAAGCATTGGGGTCTGTCAATCATGTCATCCTAGTCAGACAGATACTGGATCCCCTTAGAATGACACCAGAAGTGTAGCCAATTGTTGAAGTCAATCATTTTGTCCTTGTACTGTGGTATAATTCTGGGTGATGGCAGGATGCTACTCAGGGCTATGGTCATACCTGCCTGGGCTACAAGATCAGAGAGCTCCTCCATGTCTCTTTTCATGTAGTCCAGGGAGGTACGTCTCAGGTCATTCACACCAACATGGACAATGACAGAGTCATATTTGTACTTGTTGTGGAGTGACCTGAGTGCATGCATTATGTGGCGGATCCTGGCACCCGACAGGCAGCTGACAGTAACTTTCTCCTTGTTTAGCCTGGTGAGTGGAACATCAGTGTGCCTGACTATAGAGTCACCTATGATTAGAGTGTTGGGTACATTGTAGCCTTATGGGCTGTGGTTTAGTGGCACACTGCATTTGTGGGCTATGTGTCATTTGGTTTGTGTTGGGGGTGGAGGTTGCATACGTTTCTGCTTTGGAGGTTTCTGTTGCTTGAGCAGATTTTTATTGAGAGCCTCCGCGAATGTAGGTGTGTGTTTTGTTTTGCTATGTGTGTGTTTTGGCGGTGTAGGTTTTGAGGGACTATGTTAATTGACATGTATGTCAGTCTTCACTAACATAAATCCTTGCATCATAACAGTGTTACCCAAAGAAATGCAAATAAACTGTGTAACAGAAACAAAGTATGGGCCAAACACCTGGACAGTCTTCAAACAGCCTGGCAGTGGAGAGGTATGCTCACAACCCTTTAGTGCAATAAATCTGGAACAAGGCAGACAAAGTGGGGGGACAAAGGCATGACAATCGAGACATATCCAAATTGTGTGAGAAGATCAGCTGAGAAGGCTGTTGTAGTAACACTGTTCCTGCTAACATATATTAAAAGAAATATCAGCTTAGTGCATGTCATAGTTAATGTCTGGAAGCCAAAAGAAAGAACCACCTTAACAGATACAAGCATATATAATCTGAGGGTTATGATACTGTGCTGTGGAGATTCTATACATAACTATTGAAAGCCTAGTGGTTGTCTTCACTATCTGCTGCAATCATGTTTTCATCGCTACCTTTACAGGATTTGATGAGAGATCTCAACCTTTGGTTGTGGCTGATAAGGGAGTATTTCTAGTCTTGGGACTTCACCTTATTCTGTATCAATTTCCTCCTTCTGTTGTAGAGTTTGTTTATGGCATAGGAACAACCAGGTTGGCTTCCTTTTTTCTGAGGAGAGCATCTTGGTTTTATTACGTATGGCGAGATCTATGCATTTGTATGGGTGTTTAATTGACCATACTGCTACTCAGGCTTTGGATGTTCATGTGGAATAGGTTACAGTGGAGCTTACTAAGTACAGTACTGTTGCTTTAATACGTAGTGCTGTTACGTATATTCATAACTGATAAGGTGAAGGTGAATCTTAACAATTAGGCAACAATGATTGAAACAATTCATCTATATTTTATGATTAAAGGACAAAAAATATTTTCCAACCTGGATGTTGTATTTATCAAAAGAATGTTGGTTACTACCCGAGTATGGATAGACAGGTAACATCAACTGTTTTATTTCAGTTTATGAATGTATCAGTTGTAACGGACTGCATTTAACTAGTTATGTATTCAGCTAGCCATAAAGGTTTGAAATCATACTAAATCGAATATGGATTTAATGTTTTAGTGAAGGTGTTTGACACTGAATTGCAAAGCTATCATATTGAAATGGTTGGTATTAATTTAATGAATTAATTGAAGGAGTGTTAATTAGACATTGGGTAGGGTATTTAATGAGTTGCTTTACACTTGAAACTTTGTCTGAGGAAGTCTCACTATCAGTGAGGCGAAAAGCACTTTATGTCATTTTTGCTGTTTGCTGTTTTTAAATAAAGAAGTGTTCATATTGTGGACTTAGCTACTAACTATGCCTTGGCTTTTTGTGGGCTTGTGCTTGGCTGCTGGGACCTTCCTCTTGCTGCAGTAAGGAGTTTTTGTTTTGGCTTGTGCTTTTACCATGTTTGTTTGGTCCAGTAGGGAGGGTTCTCCGAGCAGCACACGCAATGGATCACCAAACCAAGTGGATGCACTAGCGAATTTTACAGCACTAGTAGGACAATTATCTAAACAGGTGGAAACACTTGCCCTCAGATTCGACTCTATGTCTGGGGGCACATATCCTACCCAAACATCTATGAGACAAGAAATGCAAACACTCCCCCCCAACTCCCCAACTAATGTATTGATGAACTTAAGCACATATGGGAGTCCAGATAACACAGAGGGGGTTAGAGTCACCCAACGAACCACAGCAGAAACATTGGATTAACTCTTGGGTCTTATGGGAGCATCGGTCCAAGATTTGGATGGCTGGCTTCAAGAAGTACCTTTATTACAACCAGCTTTGACCAGTAGCCACATGAGAGCTTCGGCTGAAGGGTCTCTGGCTAATAGAGTGAATATAGGAGTGAATTTAAGACTTTTGGACAATAAAATGGTGAAATACAAAAAAAGCCAATTAGAGACAGCATACTTTAAAGAATGTATCGGGGAGAGGATTGTCCCTAAAGGACTAAGATCATGGCAATACCCAGCCGAGGTCACCATTTCACAAAGACTTAATTAAACTTTTTAATAAACATGGAATTGAACTTTTGGAGGTTATGATACAACACTATCAACTGGCAGCTGATTCCTTATTAAAGGAAATAGTCCCTCTGGATAAGAGCATAAAAAAAGACATAGATTTTATGCGATGCAAATATGACTATGAGAGGTGTTTTGTCAGTATTGATAAATATATGGATAAATTAATAGCAACTAAAATGAAGAAACTAAAGAGAAACAGGGAGGCATATAATTTTAGAGGTGGCTTACCCAAAACCTCCAATGTCTCAAAACACAGCAGGGGTAAGGCAACCAGAAGATGAACGGGGGCCACAGAGAAGGACAGAACTTCCTCAAGTGCAACCAGAAGGGTAACATAGTAACCAGGAGGCCAAAAAGGCATCCAAAAACAAATACTGGGGTAATAACAACTACCAAGGTGCGAATAATCAAGGTAATGCAAATTTTCGAAGGCAAGCCTCAGGCTACAACCTGAGGCAGGGTCTCCCCAAGTGAACTACAACCCAGTGTGGAGGCAACAACAGTATCCCAAACAACGGAATCACTTTCCCTGAATTGTGAGGTGACGATGAATTCTCAAGGTGACTTTAAAATTTTCAATTTCTTATGTTTAACCATAGATTCAGTACTGGCAGACCTTCTTGCTAAAGGCCAGTCATTTGTTCCTACGTCTAAAGCCAACATTGTTGATTCAGTTATTGACTTAAGGTTATTTATCAGGAAACTGAATTTTAAAATTTTGTTTGGCAAAGAGAACAATGTAAATAACCCATTCTACATAAACAGCGCATTTTGTCCGCAAATTCAGCCTACTTTGTTATTGCATGAACAAATGTGTGAATTAGACCTGTATAATTTACTTTTATTTATTTATCATTTTTTGACCGGGAAAGTCCGACTAGGTTCCACAGAGCCTGTTTTCAGTGGAGGCCTGGGGAGAAATGCTCCAGATGCATGTCTTTGGATTGTGGGAGGAAACCGGAATACCTGGAGGAAACCCTTGCAAACCCAGAGGGAACATGCAAACTCCACACAGAAGGCAACCCAGCTGAGAATCGAACCAGAGAACCTCTTGCTGTGAGGTGACAACATTAACCACTGCACCACTGCGCCGCCCATTGTTACTTGATATTCAAAGAGGGACAGACAGGTACAATAATACAACAAAAGTGAAATGGCAGGCACTTAGGTTTTTACAGGAAGCACAAGTTAGGGTGATGCAGCCGGACAAGGGTGGAGGGCTAGTTATAATGAATAACAATGATTATTAATTAAGAATGGAGACAATCATATGAACAGACGCCTATAGAGAAGTGTCACGCAATGAACTGAACATGGCCTATGGGAGGATTCAGTCACTAATAGAAGAACTGTTTATAGAAGCCAGAATTGATGTAGACATATATAATTACATTAACATGCCAGCCCCTAGAATTCCGATCCTATTTGAGATCCCCAAAATCCATAAATGTATTAATGATCCCCCAATGAGACCTTTAGTGGATGCTAGGGGAAGTATAGCATACGCTTGTGCAAAATACAGTTGAAAAAATATGTAACGTCACAGACAATGGTTTGTAAAGATTCCTGGTCATTTTTAGCTAACATCCAAAAGTTGAAGTTCAGACATAATCTGAACTTCTTGACAATTGACGTGAAGGATCTTTACAAGTCTATCCCACATGTGGAAGGGATTGAATGGCTTAGATAGCTACTACATGAGCTAGGAGCACCTAATGATGAAATTAGTCTCTTGGCAGAAATGGTAGAACTGGTTTTGTCAAACAACTACATCACATTTGGTAGAAAATTCTATGCCCAAGCAGCAGGCATAGCCATGGGGTCACCATGCGGGACTAGTTTTGCTAATTTGATCATGGCATATTGGGAGAGGGAATTTGTGTTCAAGGTACCTAATATTATAAATAAAATTAAATTTTATACTAGGTACCTGGACGATATTTTCATACTGATAGATGGGAAAGTGAAAGAGGCGGAAAACCCAGTGTCCTACTTTAATAATACAACTTCATTTTTAAAATTTACTTTCACATATAATGAAACTAATATTGCTTATTTAGATTTCTTATTGTGTAAGGACTTACATAAAAACAGCTATTTTGCAAACATCTGTAGAAAAGACACATATTCTAATGCCTTCCTTCATTTTACTAGTTGCCACCCTTTGGTACAAAGGAGGTCTGCAGTAAAAGGACAATTAGTCAGGGCTGCCTGTATGGTGACTAGGGAAGATGACTTTTCAGGAGAATGTGATAGGTTAGGAAATATGTTCTCTAAAAGAGGATATCCCACCCAACTGATCAGGGAACTAACCGAGGAGGTAAAAGGGAAAAGATTGAGAGGCCTTTACCAACCCATCCTGATTGATACACAGGAATTAGGTCAACAGGACTCCCAAATTAGTGATAAAATCACAGAAAAAAACTTCTTTGGTCGGGGTTAACCTAACCACAAAGTTTAATTTGAATGGTTATAACATCAAAGAGAGATCATCTATAAAAAACTGGGAGATTATTTGATCAGATGTTGTATTGACCTGTAAACTGAAAGACCACCCTAAAGTCGTGTTTAGAAGGGGCAACAACCTTAAGTGTTTATTATCAAAACAGAAAGAAAATAGGCAAAAAATAGTAAAAGTAGATATGACTTAATGTGGTAGATGTACATATTGTCCATATATGGACATAGGGGAAAGATTCAACATCAGAGGGGTGGACTATATGACCCCACAAAGATTTGATTGTAATACAAAAGGTGTGGTTTATTTGGCATGCTGACAGAATTGCCCTGTTTTCTACATAGGGAAAACAGACCGGAAATGTAAGGAAAGGTTGTACAAACACCTTTACAACACCCAAACCTTGAAACAGGACAGCGCAATTGCTAAACATACCCTAGACTGTCCTACACATTCATTTAAATTTAGAGCTATAGATTCAATTAAGGTGGATGAAATGAGAGGAGGTCCTAGTTCTTTGATGTTCGAAAAATTAGAATTAATGTGGCAAATACGGACCAGAGCCTGCCAGTACCCAGGGCTGAATAAATATTATTCAATCAAATATATATCAAAACTGAAAAGTCTAGCAAGATGATGGAGATTAATAGCTGAGGGGGAACCTTATTTAGGGATTGGAGACTAGGTTCAATATATTTATTCAGCAAACATATTTATATTAATTCTTGATATTTTTGATATTTTCTATATCACTATGGCTGAATTTCAACTGTTAATTTTTAACGTTTTTAGGACATATTTATTTTAGGTGCAGTCATACGTTTATGTGTAGTTGAAGTCTCTTTATGTACATTTTTAACATTTTTAATATATCTAGAAGTTTAAGAGTTGTTCAACATTGGCATAGGATTTTATTTTAAGGTGTGAAACACCTTAGAACACCCGACTGCAATGGGTTTAACTGACCATACCGCTACCCAGGCTTTGGGTGTTCATGTGGTATAGGTTATAGTGGAGCCTACTAAGTACAGTACTGTTGCTTTAAATGCAGACTCCATTACGTAGAGCTGTTACATATATCCGTGACTGATTAGGTGGAGGTGAATTGTAACATTTAGGCAACAATGATTGAAACAGTTCAACTATTTTTTATGATTAAAGGACAAAAAATTATTTTTCCAACTTGGATATTGTATTTATCAAAAGAATGTTGGTTACTACCTGAGTATGGATAGACAGGTAACATCAACTGTTTTATTTCAGTCTGCTAATGTATCAGTTGTAACGGACTGCATTTAACTAGTTATGTATTCAGCTAGAATGTAAAGTTTTGAAATCATACTAAATCAAATGTGGATTTAATGTTTTAGTGAATGTTTTTAGAGCCTTAGGTTCAAAGCTGCTGTAGTAAAGTCTGGAATGTTGAGATTATTGACTGAAGCATTGCATTTGGAAATGTGAATGCAAAGAGGATTGTAGTACTGTTTGACACTGAATTGCAAAGCTATCATATTGAAATGGTTAGTATTAATTTAATGAATTAATTGAAGGAGTGTTAATTAGACATTGGGTAGGGTATTTCATGAGTTGCTTTACACTTGAAACTTTGTCTGAGGAAGTCTCACTATGAGTGAGACAAAACCCGCTTTATGTCATTTTTACTGTTTGCTGTTTTTAAATAAAGAAGTGTTCATATTGTGGACTTAGCTACTAACTATGCCTTGGCTTTTTGTGGGCTTGTGCTTGGCTGCTGGGACCTTCCTCTTGCTGCAGTAAGGAGTTTTTGGTTTGGCTTGTGCTTTTACCATGTTTGTTTGGTCCAGTAGGGAGGGTTCTCCGAGCAGCACACTCAATGGATCACCAAACCAAGTGGATGCACTAGCGAATTTAACAGCACTAGTGGGACAATTATCTAAACAGGTGGAAACACTTGCCCTCAGATTCGACTCTATGTCTGGGGGCACATATCCTACCCAAACATCTATGAGACAAGAAATGCAAACACTCCGCCCCAGACTCCCCAACTAATGTATTGATGAACTTAAGCACATATGGGAGTCCAGATAACACCGAGGGGGTTAGAGTCAACCAAGGAACCACAGCAGAAACACGGGATCAACTCTTGGGTCTTATGGGAGCTTTGGTCTGAGATTTGGATGGCTGGTTTCAAGAAGTACCTTTATTACAACCAGCTTTGACCAGTGGCCACATGGAAGCTACAGCTGAAGGGTTTCTGGCTAATAGAGTGAATATAGGAGCGAATTTAAGACTTTTGGACAATAAAATGGTGAAATACAAAAAAAGCCAATTAGAGTTAGATACTTTAAAGAATGTATCGGGGAGAGGATTGTCCCTAAAGGACTAAGATCATGGCAATACCCAGCCGGACTAGTTGGCAGGTCACCATTTCACAAAGACTTAATTAAACTTTTTAATAAACATGGAATTAAACTCCTGGAGGTTATGATAAAACACTACCAACTGGCAGCTGATTCCTTATTAAAGGAAATAGTCCCTCTGGATGAGAGCATAAAAAAAGACGTAAATTTTATGCAATGCAAATATGACTATGAGAGGTGTTTTGTCAGTATTGATAAATATATGGATAAATTAATAGCAACTAAAATGAAGAAACTAAAGAGAAACAGGGAGGCATATAATTTTAGAGGTGGCTTACCAAAAACCTTCAATGTCTCAAAACACAGCAGGGGTAAGGCAACCAGAAGATGAATGGGGGCCACAGAAAAGGACAGAACTTCCTCAAGTGCAACCAGAAGGGCAACATAGTAACCAGGAGGCCAAAAAGGCATCCAAAAACAAATACTGGGGTAATAACAACTACCAAGGTGCGAATAATCAAGGTAATGCAAATTTTCAAAGGCAAGCCTCAGGCTACAACCTGAGGCAGGGTTTCCCCCAAGTGAACTACAACCCAGTGTGGAGGCAACAACAGTATCCCAAACAACGGAATCACTTTCCCTAAGTTGTGAGGTGACGATGAATTCTCAAGGTGACTTTAAAATTTTCAATTTCTTATGTTTAACCATAGATTCAGTACTGGCAGACCTTCTTGCTAAAGGCCAGTCATTTGTTCCTACGTCTAAAGCCAACATTGTTGATTCAGTTATTGACTTAAGGTTATTTATCAGGAAACTGAATTTTAAAATTTTGTTTGGCCAAGAGAACAATGTAAATAACAAATTCTACATAACTAGCGCATTTTGTCCGCAAATTCAACCTTCTTTGTTATTGCATGAACAAATGTGTGAATTAGACCTGTATAATTTACTTTTATTTATCATTCTTTGACCGGGAAAGTCCGACTAGGTTCCACAGAGCCTGTTTTCAGCGGAAGCCTGGGGAGAAATGCTCTAGATGCATGTCTTTGGAATGTGGGAGGAAACCGGAGTACCCAGGGAAAATCCATGTGAACACAGGGAGAACATGCAAACTCCACACAGAAGGCACCCCAGCCAAGAATCAAACCAGAGAACCTCTTGCTGTGAGGTGACAACATTAACCACTGCACCACTGCACCGCCCATTGATACTTGATATTCAAAGAGGGACAGACAGGCACAATAATACAAAAAAAGTGAAATGGTAGGCACTTAGGTTTTTACAGGAAGCAGAAGTTAGGGTGATGCAGCCGGACAAAGGTGGAGGGCTAGTTATAATGAATAACAATGATTATTAATTAAGAATGGAGACAATCATACGAACACACGCCTATAGAGAAGTGTCATGCAATGAACTGAACATGGCCTATGGGAGGATTCAGTCACTAATAGAAGAACTGTTTATAGAAGCCAGAATTGATGTAGACATATATAATTACATTAGCATGCCAGCCCCTAGAATTCCGATCCTATTTGAGATCCCCAAAATCCATAAATGTATTAATGATCCCCCAATGAGACCTTTAGTGGATGCTAGGGGAAGTATAGCATACGCTTGTGCAAAATACATAGTTGAAAAAATATGTAACGTCACAGACACAGGTTTGTAAAGTTTCCTGGTCATTTTTAGCTAACATCCAAAAGTTGAAGTCCAGACATAATCTGAACTTCTTGACAATTAACGTGAAGGATCCTTACACGTCTAACCCACATGTTGAAGGGATTGAATGGCTTAGATTGCTACTACATGAGCTAGGAGCACCTAATGATGAAATTAGTCTCTTGGCAGAAATGGTAGAACTGGTTTTGTCAAACAACTACCTCACATTTGGTGGAAAATTCTATGCCCAAGCAGCAGGCATAGCCATGGGGTCACCATGCAGGGCTAGTTTCGTTAATTTGATCATGGCATATTGGGAAAGGGAATTTGTGTTGAAGGTACCTAATATTATAAATAAAATTAAATTTTATACTAGGTACCTGGACGATAATTTCATACTGATAGATGGGGAAGTGAAAGAGGCGGAAAACCCAATGTCCAACTTTAATAATACAACTTCATTTTTAAAATTTACTTTCACATATAATGAAACTAATATTGCTTATTTGGATTTCTTATTGAGTAAGGACTTACATAAAAACAGCTATTTTGCAAACATCTGTAGAAAAGACACATATTCTAATGCCTTCCTTCATTTTACTAGTTGCCACCCTTTGGTACAAAGGAGGTCTGTAGTAAAAGGACAATTAGTCAGGGCTGCCCGTATGGTGACTAGGGAAGATGACTTTTCACGAGAATGTGATAGGTTAGGAAATATGTTCTCTAAAAGAGGATATCCCACCCAACTGATCAGGGAACTAACCGAGGAGGTAAAAGGGAAAAGATCGAGAGGACTTTACCAACCCATCCTGTTTGATACACAGGAATTAAGTCAACAGGACTCCAAAATTAGTGATAAAATCACAGAAAAAGTTCTTTGGTCGGGGATATCCTTATCATGAAGTTTAGTTTGGATGGTTATAACATCAGAAAGATCATCTATAAAAAACTGGGAGATTATTTGATCAGATGCTGTATTGACCTGTAAACTGAAAGACCCCCCCCCAAAGTAGTGTTTAGAAGGGGCAACAACCTTAAGTGTTTATTATCAAAAAAGAAGGAAAATAGGCAAAGGATAGTAAAAGTAGATATGACTAAATGAAGTAGATGTACATATTGTCCATATATGGACATAGGGGAAAGATTCAACATCAGAGTGGTGGACTATATGGCCCCACAAAGATTTGATTGTAATACAAAAGGTGTAGTTTATTTGGCGTGCTGCCAGAATTGCCATGTTTTCTACATAAGGAAAACAGACCGGAAATTTAAGGAAAGGGTGTACGAACACCTTTACAGCACCCAAACCTTGAAACAGGACAGCGCAATTGCTAAACATACCCTAGTCTGTCCTACACATTCATATAAATTTAGAGCTATAGATTCAATTAAGGTGGAAGAAATGAGAGGAGGTCCTAGTTCTTTGATGATGAAAAAATTAGAATTAATGTGGCAAATAAGGACCAGAGCCTGCCAGTACCCAGGATTGAATGAATATTATTCAATCAAATGTATATTAAAACTAAAAAGTCTAGCAAGATGATGGAGATTAATAGCTGAGGGGAAACCTTACTTAGGGGTTGGGGACTAGGTTCAATATATTTATTTAGCAAACATATTTATATTAATTCTTGATATTTTTGATATAGGACATATTTTTTTTATGTGCAGTCACACGTTTATGTGTAGTTGAAGTGGTCTTCATATACATTTTTAACAGTTTTAATATATCTGGAAGTTTAAGAGTTTTTCAACATTGGCATAGGATTTTATTTTAAAGTGTGAAACACCTTAGAACACCAGACTGCAACGGGTGTAACTGACCATACCGCTACCCAGACTTTGGATGGTCTTGTGGAATAGGTTACAGCAGAGCTTACTAAGTACAGCACTGTTGCTTTAAATGCAGACTCCACTACGTGGTGCTGTTACCTATATTCGTAACTGATAATGTGGAGGTGAACTGTAACAATTAGGCAACAATGATTGAAACAGTTCAACTATTTTTTATGATTAAAGGACAAAAAATTATTTTTCCAACTTGGATATTGTATTTATCAAAAGAATGTTGGTTACTACCCGAGTATGGATAGACAGGTAACATCAACTGTTTTATTTCAGTCTGCTAATGTATCAGTTATAACAGACTGCATTTAACTAGTTATGTTTCCAGTTAGCCATAAAGGTTTGAAATCATACTTAATCGAATATGGATTTAATGTTCTAGTGAAGGTTTGTTAGAACCTTTGGTTTAAAGCTGCTGTAGTAAAGTCTGGGATGTTGAGATTATTGACTGAAGCATTGAATTTGGAAAAGTGAATGTAAACAGGATTGTAGTACTGTTTGACACTGAATTGCAAAGCAATCATATTGAAATGGTTGGTATTAATTTAATGAATTAATTGAAGAAGTGTTAATTAGACATTGGGGAGGGTATTTAATGAGTTGCTTTACACTTGAAACTTTGTCTGAGGAAGTCTCACTATGAGTGAGACAAAACCCGCTTTATGTCATGTTTACTGTTTGCTGTTTTTAAATAAAGAAGTGTTCATATTGTGGACTTAGCTACTAACTATGCCTTGGCTTTTTGCGAGCTTGTGTTTGGCTGCTGGGACCTTCCTCTTGCTGCAGTAAGGAGTTTTTGGTTTGGCTTGTGCTTTTACCATGTTTGTTTTGTCCAGTATAGAGGGTTCTCCGAGCAGCACACACAATGGATCACCAAACCAAGTGGATGCACTAGCGAATTTAACAGCACTAGTGGGACAATTATCTAAACAGGTGGAAACACTTGCCCTCAGATTCGACTCTATGTCTGGGGGCACATATCCTACCCAAACATCTATGAGACAAGAAATGCAAACACTCCACCCCCAGACTCCCCAACTAATGTATTGATGAACTTAAGCACATATGGGAGTCCAGATAACACCGAGGGGGTTAGAGTCAACCAAGGAACCACAGCAGAAACACGGGATCAACTTCTCGGGTCTTATGGGAGCTTTGGTCCAAGATTTGGATGGCTGGCTTCAAGAAGTACCTTTATTACAACCAGCTTTGACCAGTGGCCACATGGAAGCTTTGGCTGAAGGGTCTCTGGCTAATAGAGTGAATATAGGAGCGAATTTAAGACTTTTGGACAATAAAATGGTGAAATACAAAAAAAGCCAATTAGAGATAGCATACTTTAAAGAATGTATCGGGGAGAGGATTGTCCCTAAAGGACTAAGATCATGGCAATACCCAACCGGACTAGTTGACGGGTCACCATTTCACAAAGACTTAATTAAACTTTTTAATAAACATGGAATTGAACTCCTGGAGGTTATGATAAAACACTACCAACTGGCAGCTGATTCCTTATTAAAGGCAATAGTCCCTCTGGATGAGAGCATAAAAAAAGACGTATATTTTATGCGATGCAAATATGACTATGAGAGGTGTTTTGTCAGTATTGATAAATATATGGATAAATTAATAGCAACTAAAATGAAGAAACTAAAGAGAAACAGGGAGGCATATAATTTTATAGGTGGCTTACCCAAAACCTCCAATGTCTCAAAACACAGCAGGGGTAAGGCAACCAGAAGATGAACGGGGGCCACAGAGAAGGACATAACTTCCTCAAGTGCAACCAGAAGGGCAACATAGTAACCAGTAGGCCAAAAAGGCATCCAAAAACAAATACAGGGGTAATAACAACTACCAAGGTGCGAATAATCAAGGTAATGCAAATTTTCAAAGGCAAGCCTCAGGCTACAACCTGAGGCAGGGTCTCCCCCAAATGAACTACAACCCAGTGTGGAGGCAACAACAGTATCCCAAACAATGGAATGACTTTCCCTGAATTGTGAGGTGACGATGAATTCTCAAGGTGACTTTAAAATTTTCAATTTCTTATGTTTAACCATAGATTCAGTACTGGCAGACTTTCTTGCTAAAGGCCAGTCATTTGTTCCTACGTCTAAAGCCAACATTGTTGATTCAGTTATTGACTTAAGGTTATTTATCAGGAAACTGAATTTTAAAATTTTGTTTGGCCAAGAGAACAATGTAAATAACCCATTTTACATAACTAGCGCATTTTGTCCGCAAATTCAACCTACTTTGTTATTGCATGAACAAATGTGTGAATTAGACCTGTATAATTTACTTTTATTTATCATTCTTTGACCGGAAAAGTCTGACTAGGTTCCACAGAGCCTGTTTCCAACGGAGGCCTGGGGAGAAATGCTCCAGATGCATGTCTTTGGAATGTGGGAGGAAACCGGAGTACCCGAAGAAAACCCATGTGAACACAGGGAGAATATGCAAACTCCACACAGAAGGCATGCCAGCAAGAATTGAACCAGAGAACCTCTTGCTGTGAGGTGACAACATTAACCACTGCACCAGTGCGCCGCCCATTGATACTTGATATCCAAAGAGGGACAGACAGGCACAGTAATACAAAAAAAGTGAAATGGTAGGCACTTATGTTTTAAAGGAAGCACAAGTTAGGGTGATGCAGTCGGACAAGGGTGGAGGGCTAGTTATAATAAATAACAATGATTATTAATTAAGAATGGAGACAATCATACGAACACACGCCTATGGAGAAGTGTCATGCAATGAACTGAACATGGCCTATGGGAGGATTCAGTCACTAATAGAAGAACTGTTTATAGAAGCCAGAATTGATGTAGACATATATAATTACATTAGCATGCCAGCCCCTAGAATTCCGATCCTATTTGAGATCCCCAAAATCCATAAATGTATTAATGATCCCCCAATGAGATCTTTAGTGGATGCTAGGGGAAGTATAGCATACGCTTGTGCAAAATACATAGTTGAAAAAATATGTAACGTCACAGGCACAGGTTTGTAAAGATTCCTGGTCATTTTTAGCTAACATCCAAAAGTTGAAGTTCAGACATAATCTGAACTTCTTGACAATTGACGTGAAGGATCTTTACAAGTCTATCCCACATTTGGAAGGGATTGAATGGCTTAGATTGCTACTACATGAGCTAGGAGCACCTAATGATGAAATTAGTCTCTTGGCAGAATTGGTAGAACTGGTTTTGTCAAACAACTACATCACATTTGGTGGAAAATTCTATGCCCAAGCAGCAGGCATAGCCATGGGGTCACCATGCAGGGCTAGTTTCGCTAATTTGATCATGGCATATTGGGAGAGGGAATTTGTGTTCAAGGTACCTAATATTATAAATAAAATTAAATTTTATACTAGGTACCTGGACGATAATTTCATACTGATAGATGGGAAAGTGAAAGAGGCGGAAAACCCAGTGTCCAACTTTAATAATACAACTTCATTTTTAAAATTTACTTTCACATATAATGAAACTAATATTGCTTATTTGGATTTCTTATTGAGTAAGGACTTACATAAAAACAGCTATTTTGCAAACATCTGTAGAAAAGACGCATATTCTAATGCCTTCCTTCATTTTACTAGTTGCCACCCTTTGGTACAAAGGAGGTCTGTAGTAAAAGGACAATTAGTCAGGGCTGCCCGTATGGTGACTAGGGAAGATGACTTTTCACAAGAATGTGACAGGTTAGGAAATATGTTCTCTAAAAGAGGATATCCCACCCAGCTGATCAGGGAACTAACCGAGGAGGTAAAAGGGAAAAGATCGAGAGGCCTTTACCAACCCATCCTGTTTGATACACAGGAATTAAGTCAACAGGACTCCAAAATTAGTGATAAAATCACAGAAAAAAGTTCTTTGGTCGGGGATAACCTTATCATGAAGTTTAGTTTGGATGGTTATAACATCAGAGAGATCATCTATAAGAAACTGGGAGATTGATCAGATGTTGTATTGACCTGTAAACTGAAAGACCCCCCCCCCAAAGTAGTGTTTAGAAGGGGCAACAACCTTAAGTGTTTATTATCAAAAAAGAAGGAAAATAGGCAAAGGATAGTAAAAGTAGATATGACTAAATGAAGTAGATGTACATATTGTCCATATATGGATATAGGGGAAAGATTCAACATCAGAGGGGTGGACTATATGACCCCACAAAGATTTGATTGTAATACAAAAGGTGTAGTTTATTTGGCATGCTGCCAGAATTGCCATGTTTTCTACATAGGGAAAACAGACCGGAAATTTAAGGAAAGGGTGTACGAACACCTTTACAGCACCCGAACCTTGAAACAGGACAGCGGAATTGCTAAACATACCCTAGACTGTCCTACACATTCATTTAAATTTAGAGCTATAGATTCAATTAAGGTGGAAGAAATGAGAGGAGGTCCTAGTCCTTTGATGTTGAAAAAATTAGAATTGATGTGGCAAATAAGGACCAGAGCCTGCCAGTACCCAGGATTGAATGAATATTATTCAATCAAATGTATATTAAAACTAAAAAGTCTAGCAAGATGATGGAGATTAATAGCTGAGGGGAAGCCTTACTTAGGGGTTGGGGACTAGGTTCAATATATTTATTTAGCAAACATATTTATATTAATTCTTGATATTTTTGATATTTTCTATATCACTATGGCTGAATTTCAACTGTTACTTTTTAACGTTTTTAGGACATATTTATTTTATGTGCAGTCAAACGTTTATGTGTAGTTGAAGTGGTCTTCATATACATTTTTAACAGTTTTAATATATCTGGAAGTTTAAGAGTTTTTCAACTTCAACATTGGCATAGGATTTTATTTTAAAGTGTGAAACACCTTAGAACACCAGACTGCAACGGGTTTAACTGACCATACCGCTACCCAGACATTGGATGGTCATGTGGAATAGGTTACAGCGGAGCTTACTAAGTACAGCACTGTTGCTTTAAATGCAGACTCCACTACGTGGTGCTGTTACCTATATTCGTAACTGATAATGTGGAGGTGAACTGTAACAATTAGGCAACAATGATTGAAACAGTTCAACTATTTTTTATGATTAAAGGACAAAAAATTATTTTTCCAACTTGGATATTGTATTTATCAAAAGAATGTTGGTTACTACCCGAGTATGGATAGACAGGTAACATCAACTGTTTTATTTCAGTCTGCTAATGTATCAGTTGTAACGGATTGCATTTAACTAGTTATGTATTCAGCTAGCCATAAAGGTTTGAAATCATACTTAATCGAATATGGATTTAATGTTCTAGTGAAGGTTTGTTAGAACCTTAGGTTTAAAGCTGCTGTAGTAAAGTCTGGAATGTTGAGATTATTGACTGAAGCATTGCATTTGGAAATGTGAATGTAAACAGGATTGTAGTACTGTTTGACACTGAATTGCAAAGCTATCATATTGAAATGGTTGGTATTAATTTAATGAATTAATTGAAGGAGTGTTAATTAGACATTGGGTAGGGTATTTAATGAGTTGCTTTACACTTGAAACTTTGTCTGAGGAAGTCTCACTATCAGTGAGATGAAAAGCGCTTTATGCCATTTTTACTGTTTGCTGTTTTTAAATAAAGAAGTGTTCATATTGTGGTCTTAGCTACTAACTATGCCTTGGCTTTTTGTGGGCTTGTGTTTGGCTGCTGGGACCTTCCTCTTGCTGCAGTAAGGAGTTTTTGGTTTCGCTTGTGCTTTTAACATGTTTGTTTGGTCCAGTAGGGAGGGTTCTCCGAGCAGCACACTCAATGGATCACCAAACCAAGTGGATGCACTAGCGAATTTAACAGCACTAGTGGGACAATTATCTAAACAGGTGGAAACACTTGCCCTCAGATTTAACTCTATGTCTGGGGGCACATGTCCTACCCAAACATCTATGAGACAAGAAATGCAAACACTCCGCCCCCGGTCTCCCCAACTAATGTAGTGATGAACTTAAGCATATATGGGAGTCCAGATAACACCGAGGGGGTTAGAGTCAACCAAGGAACCACAGCAGAAACACAGGATCAACTCTTGGGTCTTATGGGAGCTTCTGTCCGAGATTTGGATGGCTGGCTTCAAGAAGTACCTTTATTACAACCAGCTTTGACCAGTGGCCACATGGAAGCTACAGCTGAAGGGTCTCCGGCAAATCGAGTGAATATAGGAGCGAATTTAAGACTTTTGGACAATAAAATAGTGAGATACAAAAAAAAAAGCCAATTAGAAATAGCATACTTTAAAGAATGTATCAGGGAGGGGATTGTACCTAAAGGACTAAGATCATGGCAATACCCAACTGGACTAGTTGACGGGTCACCATTTCACAAAGACTTGATTAAACTTTTTAATAAACATGGAATTGAACTCCTGGAGGTTAATATAAAACACTACCAACTGGCAGCTGATTCCTTATTAAAGGAAATAGTCCCTCTGGATGAGAGCATAAAAAAGACATATTTTATGTGATACAAATATGACTATGAGAGGTGTTTTGTCAGTATTGATCAATATATCGTCATTCTCTTTCGGCTTTTCCCGTTAGGGGTCGCCACAGCAGATCATCTCTTTCCATTTCTTCCTATCCTCTGCATCTTGCTCTGTCACACCAACCGCCTGCATGTCCTCTCTCACCACGTCCATAAACCTTATCTTAGGCCTTCCTCTATTCCTCTTACCTGGCAGCTCCATCCTTAGCATCTTTTTCCCAATATACCCATCATCCCTCCTCAGCACATGTCCAAACCAATGCAATCTCGTCTCTCTTGCTTTGTCTCCAAACTGTCCAACATGAGCTGACCCTCTAATATACTGATTCCTAATCCTATCCATCCTAGTCACACCGATTGCAAATCTTAACATCTTTAACTCTGCCACATCCAGCTCTGACTCCTGCCTTTTTGTCAATGCCACTGTCTCCAACCCATATAACATAGCTGGTCTCACTACACTCTTGTAGACCTTCCTTTCACTCTTACTGATACCCGTCTGTCACAAATCACTCCTGACACTCTTCTCCACCCATTCCACCCTGCTTGTACTCTCTTCTTCACCTCTCTTCCACATTCACCATTACTCTGAACTGTTGATCCCAAGTACTTAAACTCGTCCACCTTTACCAACTCTACTCCCTGCATCCTCACCATTCCTCTACCCTCCCTCTCATTTACACACATATATTCTGTCTTAGCCCTGCTGACCCTCATTCCTCTGCTCTCTAGAACATTTCTCCACCTCTCCAGAGTCTCCTCAACCTGATTCCTACTCTCACTACAGATCACAATGTCATCTGCAAACATCATAGTCCACGGGGCCTCCTGTCTGATCTCATCTGTCAACCTGTCCATCACCACTGCAAATAAGAAAGAACTCAGAGCTGATCCTTGATGTAATCCCACCTCCACCTTAAACGGATCTGTCACTCCCACTGCAGTCCTCACCACTGTCACACTACCCTCGTACATATCCTGTACCACTCTTACGTACTTCTCTGCCACTCCCGACTTCCTCATACAATACCACAACTCTTCTCTAGGCACCCTGTCATATGCTTTCTCCAAGTCTACAAAGGCACAATGCAACTCCTTCTGTCCTTCTCTGTATTTCTCCAACAACACTCTCAGAGCAAACATTGCATCTGTAGTGCTCTTTCCTGGCATGAAACCATACTGCTGATCACTAATCATCACCTCCCTTCTTAACCTTGCTTCCACTACTCTTTCCCATAACTTCAAGCTGTGACTAATCAGTTTTATCCCTCTGTAGTTACTGCAGCTCTGCACATCACCCTTATTCTTAAAGATAGGTACCAAAACACTTTTTCTCCACTCCTCAGACATCCTCTGACTTTCCAAAATTTCATTAAACAATCTAGTTAGAAATTCCACTGCCTTTTCTCCTAAGCATCTCCATGCTTCCAATGGTATATATGGCTAAATTAAAAGCAACTAAAATGAAGAAACTAAAGAGAAACAGGGAGGCATATAATTTAGAGGTGGCTTACCCAAAACCTCCAATGTCTCAAAACACAGCAGGGGAAAGGCAACCAAATGATGAATGGGGGCCACAGAGAAGGACAGAACTTCCTCAAGTGCAACCAGAAGGGCAACGTAGTATCCAGGATGCCAAAAAGGCATCTAAAAACAAATACTGGGGTAATAACAACTACCAAGTCGCGAATAATCAAGGTAATGCAAATTTTTGAAGGCAAGCCTCAGGCTACAACTTGAGGCAGGGTCTCCCCAAGTGAACTACAACCCAGTGTGGAGGCAACAATAGTATCCCAAACAACGGAATCACCTTCCCTTAATTGTGAGGTGACGATGAATTCTCAAGGTGACTTTAAAATTTTCAATTTCTCATGTTTAACCGTTGATTCAGTACTGGCAGACCTTCTTGCTAAAGGCCAGACATTTCTTCCTACGTCTAAAGCCAACATTGTTGATTCAGTTATTGACTTAAGGTTATTTATCAGGAAACTGAATTTTAAAATTTTGTATGGCCAAGAGAACAATGTAAATAACCCATTCTACATAACTAGCACATTTTGTCTGCAAATTCACCCTACTTTGTTATTGTATGAACAAATGTGTGAATTAGACCTGTATAATTTACTTGATATTCAAAGAGGGACAGACAGGCACAATAATACAACAAAAGTGGAATGACAGGCACTTAGGTTTTTACAGGATGCACAAGTTAGGGTGATGAAGCCAGACAAGGGTGGAGGGCTAGTTGTAATGAATAACAATGATTATCAATTAAGAATAGAGAAAATCATATGAACAGACGCCTGTAGAGAAGTGTCACGCAACAAACTGAACATGGCCTATGGGAGGATTCGGTCACTAATAGAAGAAATGTTTATAAAGGCCAGAATTGATGTAGACATATATAATTACATTAGCATGCCAGCCCCTAGAATTCTGATCCTATTTGAGATCCCCAAAATCCATAAATGATCCCCCAATAAGTCCTTTTGTGGATGCTAGGGGAAGTATAACATACGCTTGTGCAAAATACATAGACTTTCAGTTGAAAAAATATGTAACGTCACAGACACAGGTTTGTAAAGATTCCTGGTCATTTTTAGCTAACATACAAAAGTTGAAGTTCAGACATAATCTGAACTTCTTGACAATTGACGTGAAGGATCTTTACATGTCTATCCCACATGTGGAAGGGATTGGATGGCTTAGATTGCTACTACATGAGCTAGGAGCACCTAATGATGAAATTAGTCTCTTGGCAGAAATGGTAGAACTGGTTTTGTCAAACAACTACATCACATTTGGTGGAAAATTCTATGCCCAAACAATAGGCATAGCCATGGGGTTACCATGCGAAGCTAGTTTCGCTAATTTGATCATGGCATATTGGGAGTGGGAATTTGTGTTCAAGGTACCTAAAATTATAAATAAAATTCAATTTTATACTAGGTACCTGGACGATATTTTCATACTGATAGATGGGAAAGTGAAAGAGGCGGAAAACCCATTGTCCTACTTTAATAATACAACTTCATTTTTAAAATTTACTTTCACATATAATGAAACTAATATTGCCTATTTGGATGTCTTATTGAGAAAGGACTTACATAAAAACAGCTAATTTGGAAACATCTGTAGAAAAGACACATATTCTAATGCCTTCCTTCATTTTACTAGTTGCCACCCTTTGGTTCAAAGGAGGTCTGTAGTAAAAGGACAATTAGTCAGGGCTGCCCATATGGTGACTAGGGAAGACGACTTTTCACGAGAATGTGATAGGTTAGGAAATATGTTCTCTAAAAGAGGATATCCCACCCAATTGATCAGTGAACTAACCGAGGAGGTAAAAGGGAAAAGATCGAGAGGCCTTTATCAACCCATCCTGTTTGATACACAGGAATTAGGTCAACAGGACTCCAAAATTAGTGATAAAATCACAGAAAAAACTTCTTTGGTTGGGGTTAATCTTATCACGAAGTTTAGTTTGGATGGTTATAACATCAGAGAGATCATCTATAAAAAACTGGGAGATTATTTGATCAGATGCTGTATTGACTGGTAAACTGAAAGACCCCCCCCAAAGTAGTGTTTAGAAGGGGCAACAACCTTAAGTGTTTATTATCAAAAAAGAAGGAAAATAGGCAAAGGATAGTAAAAGTAGATATGACTAAATGTGGTAGATGTACATATTGTCCATATATGGACATATAGGAAAGATTCAACATCAGAGGGGTGGACTATATGACCCCACAAGGAAAGGTTGTACAAACACCTTTACAACACCCGAACCTTGAAACAGGACAGCGCAATTGCTAAACATACCCTAGACAGTCCTACACATTCATTTAAATTTAGAGCTATAGATTCAATTAAGGTGGATGAAAGGAGAGGAGGTCCTAGTTCTTTGATGTTCGAAAAATTAGAATTAATGTGGCAAATACGGACCAGAGCCTGCCAGTACCCAGGACTGAATAAATAATATTCAATCAAATATATATCAAAACTGAAAAGTCTAGCAAGATGATGGAGATTAATAGCTGAGGGGAAACCTTACTTAGGGGTTGGGGACTAGGTTCAATATATTCATTCAGCAAACATATTTATATTAATTCTTGATATTTTTGATATTTTCTATATCACTATGGTTGAATTTCAACTGTTAATTTTTAATGTTTTTGGGCATATTTATTTTATGTGCAGTCATACGTTTATGTGTAGTTGAAGGGGTCTTTATGTACATTTTTAACATTTTTAATATATCTAGAAGTTTAAGAGTTTTTCAACATTGGCATAGGATTTTATTTTAAAGTGTGAAACACCTTAGAACACCCGACTGCAATGGGTTTAACTGACCATACCGCTACCCAGGCTTTGGGTGTTCGTGTGGAATAGGTTACAGCAGAGCCTACTAAGTACAGTACTGTTGCTTTAAATGCAGACTCCATTACGTAGTGCTGTTACGTATATCCGTGACTGATAAGGTGGAGGTGAATCGTAACAATTAGGCAACAATGATTGAAACAGTTCAACTATTTTTTATGATTAAAGGACAAAAAATATTTTTCCAACTTGGATATTGTATTTATCAAAAGAATGTTGGTTACTACCCGAGTATGGATAGACAGGTAACATCAACTGTTTTATTTCAGTCTGCTAATGTATCAGTTGTAACGGACTGCATTTAACTAGTTATGTATTCAGCTAGCTGTAAAGGATTGAAATCATACTAAATCAAATGTGGATTTAATGTTTTAGTGAAGGTTTTTAGAACCTTAGGTTTAAAGCTGCTGTAGTAAAGTCCGGAATGTTGAGATTATTGACTGAAGCATTGCATTTGGAAATGTGAATGTAAAGAGGATTGTAGTACTGTTTGACACTGAATTGCAAAGCTATCATATTGAAATGGTTGGTATTAATTTAATGAATTAATTGAAGGAGTGTTAATTAGACATTGGGTAGGGTATTTAATGAGTTGCTTTACACTTGAAACTTTGTCTGAGGAAGTCTCACTATGAGTGAGACAAAACCCGCTTTATGTCATTTTTACTGTTTGCTGTTTTTAAATAAAGAAGTGTTCATATTGTGGACTTAGCTACTAACTATGCCTTGGCTTTTTGCGAGCTTGTGCTTGGCTGCTGGGACCTTCCTCTTGCTGCAGTAAGGAGTTTTTGGTTTGGCTTGTGCTTTTACCATGTTTGTTTGGTCCAGTAGGGAGGGTTCTCCGAGCAGCACACTCAATGGATCACCAAACCAAGTGGATGCACTAGCGAATTTAACAGCACTAGTGGGACAATTATCTAAACAGGTGGAAACACTTGCCCTCAGATTCGACTCTATGTCTGGGGGCACATATCCTACCCAAACATCTATGAGACAAGAAATGCAAACACTCCGCCCCCAGACTCCCCAACTAATGTATTGATGAACTTAAGCACATATGGGAGTCCAGATAACACCGAGGGGGTTAGAGTCAACCAAGGAACCACAGCAGAAACACGGGATCAACTCTTGGGTCTTATGGGAGCTTTGGTCCGAGATTTGGATGGCTGGCTTCAAGAAGTACCTTTATTACAACCAGCTTTGACCAGTGGCCACATGGAAGCTTTGGCTGAAGGGTCTCTGGCTAATAGAGTGAATATAGGAGCGAATTTAAGACTTTTGGACAATAAAATGGTGAAATAAATAAAAAGCCAATTAGAGACAGCATACTTTAAAGAATGTATTGGGGAGGGGATTGTCCCTAAAGGACTAAGATCATGGCAATACCCAACCGGACTAGTTGGCAGGTCACCATTTCACAAAGACTTAATTAAACTTTTTAATAAACATGGAATTGAACTCCTGGAGGTTATGATAAAACACTACCAACTGGCAGCTGATTCCTTATTAAAGGAAATAGTCCCTCTGGATGAGAGCATAAAAAAAGAAGTAAATTTTATGCGATGCAAATATGACTATGAGAGGTGTTTTGTCAGTATTGATAAATATATGGATAAATTAATAGCAACTAAAATGAAGAAACTAAAAAGAAACAGGGAGACATATAATTTTTGAGGTGGCTTACCCAAAACCTCCAATGTCTCAAAACACAGCAGGCGTAAGGCAACCAGAAGATGAACGGGGGCCACAGAGAAGGACAGAACTTCCTCAAGTGCAACCAGAAGGGCAACATAGTAACCAGGAGGCCAAAAAGGCATCCAAAAACAAATGCAGGGGTAATAACAACTACCAAGGTGCAAATAATCAAGGTAATGCAAATTTTCAAAGGCAAGCCTCAGGCTGCAACCTGAGGCAGGGTCTCCTCCAAGTAAACTACAACCCAGTGTGGAGGCAACAACAGTATCACAAACAACGGAATCACTTTCCCTGAGTTGTGAGGTGACGATGAATTCTCAAGGTGACTTTAAAATTTTCAATTTCTTATGTTTAACCATAGATTCAGTACTGGCAGACCTTCTTGCTAAAGGCCAGTCATTTGTTCCTACGTCTAAAGCCAACATTGTTGATTCAGTTATTGACTTAAGGTTATTTATCAGGAAACTGAATTTTAAAATTTTGTTTGGCCAAGAGAACAATGTAAATAACCCATTCTACATAACTAGCGCATTTTGTCCGCAAATTCAACCTACTTTGTTATTGCATGAACAAATGTGTGAATTAGACCTGTATAATTTACTTTTATTTATTTTTTATTTATCATTCTTTGACCGGGAAAGTCCAACTAGGTTCCACAGAGCCTGTTTTCAGCAGAGGCCTGGGGAGAAATGCTCCAGATGCATGGCTTTGGAATGTGGGAAGAAAACCCATGTGAACACAGGGAGAACATGCAAACTCCACACAGAAGGCACCCCAGCCAAGAATCGAACCAGAGAACCTCTTGCTGTGAGGTGACAACATTAACCACTGCACCACTGCGCCGCCCATTGATACTTGATATTCCAAGAGGGACAGACAGGCACAATAATACAAAAAAAGTGAAATGGTAGGCACTTAGGTTTTTACAGGAAGCACATGTTAGGGTGATGCAGCCGGACAAGGGTGGAGGGCTAGTTATAATGAATAACAACGATTATTAATTAAGAATGGAGACAATCATACGAACACACGCCTGTAGAGAAGTGTCACGCAATGAACTGAACATGGCCTATGGGAGGATTCAGTCACTAATAGAAGAACTGTTAATAGAAGCCAGAATTGATGTAGACATATATAATTACATTAGCATGCCAGCCCCTCGAATTCCAATCCTATTTGAGATCCCCAAAATCCATAAATGTATTAATGATCCCCCAATGAGACCTTTAGTGGATGCTAGGGGAAGTATAGCATACGCTTGTGCAAAATACATAGTTGAAAAAATATGTAACGTCACAGATACAGGTTTGTAAAGATTCCTGGTCATTTTTAGCTAACATCCAAAAGTTGAAATTCAGACATAATCTGAACTTCTTGACAAGTGACGTGAAGGATCTTTACAAGTCTATCCCACATTTGGAAGGGATTGAATGGCTTAGATTGCTACTACATGAGCTAGGAGCACCTAATGATGAAATTAGTCTCTTGGCAGAAATGGTAGAACTGGTTTTGTCAAACAACTACATCACATTTGGTGGAGAATTCTTTGCCCAAGCAGCAGGCATAGCCATGGGGTCACCATGCAGGGCTAGTTTTGCTAATTTGATCATGGCATATTGGGAGAGGGAATTTGTGTTCAAGGTACCTAATATTATAAATAAAATTAAATTTTATACTAGGTACCTGGACGATATTTTCATACTGATAGATGGGAAAGTGAAAGAGGCGGAAAACCCAGTGTCCTACTTTAATAATACAACTTCATTTTTAAAATTTACTTTCACATATAATGAAACTAATATTGCTTATTTGGATTTCTTATTGAGTAAGGACTTACATAAAAACAGCTATTTTGCAAACATCTGTAGAAAAGACACATATTCTAATGCCTTCCTTCATTTTACTAGTTGCCACCCTTTGGTACAAAGGAGGTCTGTAGTAAAAGGACAATTAGTCAGGGCTGCCCGTATGGTGAGTAGGGAAGCTGACTTTTCACGAGAATGTGATAGGTTAGGAAATATGTTCTCTAAAAGAGGATATCCCACCCAACTGATCAGGGAACTAACCGAGGAGGTGAAAGGGAAAAGATCGAGAGGCCTTTACCAACCCATCCTGTTTGATACACAGGAATTAAGTCAACAGGACTCCAAAATTAGTGATAAAATCACAGAAAAAAAGTTATTTGGTCGGGGATAACCTTATCATGAAGTTTAGTTTGGATGGTTATAACATCAGAGAGATCATCTATAAAAAAATGGGAGATTATTTGATCAGATGCTGTATTGGCCTGTAAACTGAAAGACCCCCCCCCCTCCCCAAAGCAGTGTTCGGAAGGGGCAACAACCTTAAGTGTTTATTATCAAAAAAGAAGGAAAATAGGCAAAGGATAGTAAAAGTAGATATGACTAAATGAAGCAGATGTACATATTGTCCATATATGGACATAGGGGAAAGATTCAACATCAGTGGGGTGGACTATATGATCCCACAAAGATTTGATTGTAATACAAAAGGTGTGGTTTATTTGGTGTGCTGCCAGAATTGCCATGTTTTCTACATAGAGAAAACAGACTGGAAATTTAAGGAAAGGGTGTACGAACACCTTTACAGCACCCGAACCTTGAAACAGGACAGTGCAATTGCTAAACATACCCTAGACTGTCCTACACATTCATTTAAATTTAGAGCTATAGATTCAATTAAGGTGGAAGAAATGAGAGGAGGTCCTAGTTCTTTGATGTTGAAAAAATTAGAATTAATGTGGCAAATAAGGACCAGAGCCTGCCAGTACCCAGGATTGAATGAATATTATTCAATCAAATGTATATTAAAACTAAAAAGTCTAGCAAGATGATGGAGATTAATAGCTGAGGGGAAAACTTACTTAGGGGTTGGGGACTAGGTTCAATATATTTATTTAGCAAACATATTTATATTAATTCTTGATATTTTTGATATTTTCTATATCACTATGGTTGAATTTCAACTGTTAATTTTTAACGTTTTTAGGACATATTTATTTTATGTGCAGTCACACGTTTATGTGTAGTTGAAGTGGTCTTCATATACATTTTTAACAGTTTTAATATATCTGGAAGTTTAAGAGTTTTTCAACATTGGCATAGGATTTTATTTTAAAGTGTGAAACACCTTAGAACACCAGACTGCAACGGGTTTAACTGACCATACCGCTACCCAGACTTTGGATGGTCATGTGGAATAGGTTACAGCTGAGCTTACTAAGTACAGCACTGTTGCTTTAAATGCAGACTCCACTACGTGGTGCTGTTACCTATATTCGTAACTGATAAGGTGGAGGTGAACTGTAACAATTAGGCAACAATGATTGAAACAGTTCAACTATTTTTTATGATTAAAGGACAAAAAATTATTTTTCCAACTTGGATATTATATTTATCAAAAGAATGTTGGTTACTACCCAAGTATGGATGGACAGGTAACATCCACTGTTTTATTTCAGTCTGCTAATGTATCAGTTGTAACAGACTGCATTTAACTAGTTATGTTTCCAGCTAGCCATAAAGGTTTGAAATCATACTTAATCGAATATGGATTTAATGTTCTAGTGAAGGTTTGTTAGAACCTTAGGTTTAAAGCTGCTGTAGTAAAGTCTGGAATGTTGAGATTATTGACTGAATGTAAACAGGATTGTAGTACTGCTTGACACTGAATTGCAAAGCTATCATATTGAAATGGTTGGTATTAATTTAATGAATTAATTGAAGGAGTGTTAATTACACATTGGGTAGGGTATTTAATGAGTTGCTTTACACTTGAAACTTTGTCTGAGGAAGTCTCACTATCAGTGAGATGAAAAGCGCTTTATGCCATTTTTACTGTTTGCTGTTTGCTGTTTGCTGTTTTTAAATAAAGAAGTGTTCATATTGTGGACTTAGCTACTAACTATGCCTTGGCTTTTTGAGGCTTGTGTTTGGCTGCTGGAACCTTCCTCTTGCTGCAGTAAGGAGTTTTTGGTTTGGCTTGTGCTTTTACCATGTTTGTTTGGTCCAGTAGGGAGGGTTCTCCGAGCAGCACACTCAATGGATCACCAAACCAAGTGGATGCACTAGCGAATTTAACAGCACTAGTGGGACAATTATCTAAACAGGTGGAAACACTTGCCCTCAGATTTGACTCTATGTCTGGGGACACATATCCTACCCAAACATCTATGAGACAAGAAATGCAAACACTCCCCCCCAACTCCCCAACTAATGTATTGATGAACGTAAGCACATATGGGAGTCCAGATAACACCGAGGGGGTTAGAGTCAACCAAGGAACCACAGCAGAAACACGGGATCAACTCTCGGGTCTTATGGGAGCTTTGGTCCAAGATTTGGATGGCTGGCTTCAAGAAGTACCTTTATTACAACCAGCTTTGACCAGTGGCCACATGGAAGCTACAGCTGAAGGGTTTCTGGCTAATAGAGTGAATATAGGAGCGAATTTAAGCCTTTTGGACAATAAAATGGTGAAATACAAAAAAAGCCAATTAGAGACAGCATACTGTAAAGAATGTATCGGGGAGAGGATTGTCCCTAAAGGACTAGGATCATGGCAATACCCAACCGGACTAGTTGACGGGTCACCATTTCACAAAGACTTGATTAAACTTTTTAATAAACATGGAATTGAACTCCTGGAGGTTATGATAAAACACTTCCAACTGGCAGCTGATTCCTTATTAAAGGAAATAGTCCCTCTGGATGAGAGCATAAAAAAAGACATAGATTTTATGCAATGCAAATATGACTATGAGAGGTATTTTGTCAGTATTGATCAATATATGGATAAATTAATAGCAACTAAAATGAAGAAACTAAAGAGAATCAGGGAGGCATATAATTTAGAGGTGTCTTACTCAAAACCTCCAATGTCTCAAAGCACAGCAGGGGTAAGGCAACCAGAAGATGAACGGGGGCCACAGAGAAGGACAGAACTTCCTCAAGTGCAACCAGAAGGGCAACATAGTAACCAGGAGGCCAAAAAGGCATCCAAAAACAAATACAGGGGTAATAACAACTACCAAGGTGCGAATAATCAAGGTAATGCAAATTTTCGAAGGCAAGCCTCAGGCTACAACCTGAGGCAGGGTCTCCCCCAAGTGAACTACAACCAAGTGTGGAGGCAACAACAGTATCCCAAACAACGGAATCACTTTCCCTGAATTGTGAGGTGACGATGAATTCTCAAGGTCACTTTAAAATTTTCAATTTCTCATGTTTAACCATAGATTCAGTACTGGCAGACCTTCTTGCTAAAGGCCAGACATTTCTTCCTACGTCTAAAGCCAACATTGTTGATTTAGTTATTGACTTAAGGTTATTTATCAGGAAACTGAATTTTAAAGTTTTGTTTGGCCAAGAGAACAATGTAAATAACCCATTCTACATAACTAGCACATTTTGTCCGCAAATTCACCCTACTTTGTTGTATGATCAAATGTGTGCATTAGACCTGTATAATTTATTTGATATTCAAAGAGGGACAGACAGGCACAATAATACAACAAAAGTGGAATGGCAGGCACTTAGGTTTTTACAGGAAGCACAAGTTAGGGTGATGAAGCCAGACAAGGGTGGAGGGCTAGTTATAATGAATAACAATGATTATCAATTAAGAATGGCGAAAATCATACAAACAGATGCCTATAGAGAAGTGTCACGCAATGAACTGAACATGGCCTATGGGAGGATTCGGTCACTAACAGAAGAACTGTTTATAGAAGCCAGAATTGATGTAGACATATATAATTACATTAGCATGCCAGCCCCTAGAATTCCGATCCTATTTGAGATCCCCAAAATCCATAAATGTATTAATGATCCCCCAATGAGACCTTTAGTGATTGCTAGGGGAAGTATAGCATACGCTTGTGCAAAATACATAGTTGAAAAAATATGTAACGTCACAGACACAGGTTTGTAAAGATTCCTGGTCATTTTTAGCTAACATCCAAAAGTTGAAGTTCAGACATAATCTGAACTTCTTGACAATTGACGTGAAGGATCTTTACACGTCTATCCCACATGTGGAAGGGATTGAATAGCTTAGATTGCTACTACATGAGCTAGGAGCACCTAATGATGAAATTAGTCTCTTGGCAGAAATGGTAGAACTGGTTTTGTCAAACAACTACATCACATTTGGTGGAAAATTCTATGCCCAAGCAGCAGGCATAGCCATGGGGTCACCATGCGGGGCTAGTTTCGCTAATTTGATCATGGCATATTGGGAGAGGGAATTTGTGTTCAAGATACCTAATATTATAAATAAAATTAAATTTTATACTAGGTACCTGGACGATATTTTCATACTGATAGATGGGAAAGTGAAAGAGGTGGAAAACCCAGTGTCCTACTTTAATAATACAACTTCATTTTTAAAATATACTTTCACATATAATGAAACTAATATTGCCTATTTGGATGTTTTATTGAGTAAGGACTTACATAAAAACAGCTATTTTGCAAACATCTGTAGAAAAGACACATATTCTAATGCCTTCCTTCATTTTACTAGTTGCCACCCTTTGGTCCAAAGGAGGTCTGTAGTAAAAGGACAATTAGTCAGGGCTGCCCGCATGGTGACTAGGGAAGCTGACTTTTCACGAGAATGTGATAGGTTAGGAAATATGTTCTCTAAAAGAGGATATCCCACCCAACTGATCAGGGAACTAACCGAGGAGGTAAAAGGTAAAGATTGAGAGGCCTTTACCAACCCATCCTGTTTGATACATGGGAATTAGGTCAGCAGGACTCCCAAATAAGTGATAAAATCACAGAAAAAAACTTCTTTGGTCGGGGTTAACCTAACCACAAAGTTTAATTTGGATGGTTATAATATCAAAGAGAGATCATCTAGAAAAAACTGGGAGATTATTTGATCAGATGCTGTATTGACCTGTAAACTGAAAGACTTCCCCCTAAAGTAGTGTTTAGAAGGGGCAACAACCTTAAGTGCTTATTATCAAAAAAGAAAGAAAATAGGCAAAGGATAGTAAAAGTAGGTATGACTAAATGTGGTAGATGTACATATTGTCCATATATGGACATAGGGGAAAGATTCAACATCAGAAGGGTGGACTATATGACCCCACAAAGATTTGATTATAATACAAAAGGTGTGGTTTATTTGGCATGATGCCAGAATTTCCCTGTTTTCTACATAGGGAAAACAGACTGGAAATGTAAGCAAAGGTTGTACGAACACATTTACAGCACCCGAACCTTGAAACAGGACAGCGCAATTGCTAAACATACCCTAGACTGTCCTACACATTCATTTAAATTTAGAGCTATAGATTCAATTAAGCTGGATGAAATGAGAGGAGGTCCTAGTTCTTTGATGTTCGAAAAATTAGAATTAATGTGGCAAATACGGACCAGAGCCTGCCAGTACTCAGGATTGAATGAATATTATTTAATCAAATGTATATTAAAACTGAAAAGTTTAGCAAGATGATGGAGATTAATAGCTGAGGGGACACCTTACTTAGGGGTTGGGGACTAGGTTCAATATATTTATTTAGCAAACATATTTATATTAATTCTTGATATTTTTGATATTTTCTATATCACTATGGTTAAATTTAAACTGCTAATTATAACGTTTTTAGGACATATTTAATTTATGTGCAGTCACACGTTTATGTGTAGTTGAAGGGGTCTTTATGTACATTTTTAATATATCTGGAAGTTTAAGAGTTTTTCAACATTGGCATAGGATTTTATTTTAAAGTGCAAAACACCTTAGAACACCCGACTGCAATGGGTTTAATTGACCATATCGCTACCCAGGCTTTGGGTGTTCGTGTGGAATAGGTTACAGCGGAGCTTACTAAGTACAGTACTGTTGCTTTAAATGCAGACTCCACTATGTAGTGCTGTTACGTATATCCGTGACTGATAAGGTGGAGGTGAATCGTAACAATTAAGCAACAATGATTAAAACAGTTCAACTATTTTTTATGATTAAAGGACAACAAATATTTTTCCAACTTGGATATTGTATTTATCAAAAGAATGTTGGTTACTACCCAAGTATGGATAGACAGCTAACATCAACTGTTTTATTTCAGTTTGCGAATATATCAGTTGTAACGGATTGCATTTAACTAGTTATGTATTCAGCTAGCCATAGAGGTTTGAAATCTTATTAAATCGAATATGGATTTAATGTTTTAGTGAAGGTTTTTAGAACCTTAGGTTTAAAGCTGCTGTAGTAAAGTCCGGAATGTTGAGATTATTGACTGAAGCATTGCATTTGGAAATGTGAATGTAAACAGGATTGTAGTACTGTTTGACACTGGCTGGTATTATTTTAATGAATTAATTGAAAGTGTTAATTAGACATTAGGTAGGGTATTTAATGAGTTGCTTTACACTTGAAACTTTGTCTGAGGAAGTGAGACGAAAAGCACTTAATGCCATTTTGCTGTTTGCTGTTTATAAATAAAGAAGTGTTCGTATTGTGGACTTAGCTACTAACTACCCCCTGGCTTTTTGTGGACTTGTGCTTGGCTGCTGGGACCTTCCTCTTGCTGCAGTAAGGAGTTTATGGTTTGGCTTGTGCTTTTACCCTGTTTGTGTGTGTGTGTTCATAGAGTGCATTGGTGTAAGATTCTGCGGTCATGCAACTAGTCTCCATCTGCATGGGTGCCATGCAGTTAGCCACCTCTGTTTGTTGGTGCCCAAAGTTAGCTTTGGAGAAGATTTGATGGTGGTTACCTTTGTGGGGTGGTGGACGGGATGTGGATTTCTAACGTGATTAGTTTTTGTTAATATTTAACCAGGGAAGAGTTGACTATTGGTGTAGAACAATGTTCGCCCATGTTAGTAATGACCAGGTCAAGGATGTTGCTACCTCTAGTGTGAGTAAGAACAAGCATGTCCAGGGCATTGGAATTAATGAATTCCAGAAAGCATTGGCCAAGTGTATTGGTACATGAGTAGTTTTTCCAGTTAATGGTGGGCTAGTTGATGTCGTCTAGTATAACAGTGTTGGGTTGGAACCTAACATTCCCCAGGATGCTTAGGAATGGAGGGTGAGAGTCTTGGGCCATGTTTGTGGGCCTACAGCAGGCTATGACCTGTATTGCTGTCTTACCAATGTTAGCTGCACCTGAAGTATCTCAGATGCATTATGTTGTGCTAACAGTCTGTAGATGTGCGCATCCATTATGAATATTGAAACACCACCACCTTTGCAGCTTCAGTCCAAGTTCTGGGCCAAACAGGTGTGGAATGAGTGATAGCCTGGTAGTGCAGGTGTGCTTCCTGCTGCCTTGGGCCAGTTCTCTGTTATAGCACAAATGTCGATGTTCTCCAGTTTAGGAAGTGCTTTGAGCGAGTGCATTTTGAAATGTAGACCTCTAGTGTTGAGCAGCATGATCCTCAGTTACATATGTTTGTAGCTGTTACAGTGGTAATGTGGTCTTTGGAACACTGCCTAAAATGCCACTATAGGGGTAGCAAGAGCCTTGGCCAGTATATGGAAGCCCAGGGGTGACAGGTGCAGGCCATCTCTGGCATAGGATGACAGTCTGTCAAACATGTCAACAAATAGTGGATCCCCTTACAATGATACCAGAGATGTAGCCAATTGTTGAAATCAATCATTTTCAGCTTGTACTTTGGTATCATTCTGGGTGATGGTAGGATGCTGCTCAGGGCTAGGGTCATACCCGTCTGGGTTACACCATCAGAGAGCTCCACCATGTCTGTTTCAATATAGCGCAGGGAGGTATGTTTCAGGTCATTCACACCCACATGTACATAGACAGAGTCATATGTGTACCTGTTGTTGAGGGACCTCAGTGTGTGTGTTATGTTCATAGGTTGGTACTAGGCTATCGGCCCTAGGGCCTATACCAGCCTAGCCATAACAATTCCCTGGCTATTTCTTCCTACAATATTTACTTCCCTGGACCCCTGACGTGATCCCCGGGGTGAATTTTATATCTCCCATCCAATCGTCAAGGTTCCTTTTGAAGAGAGTCAAAAAGGTACTCTGCTTGACATCTATGGGCAGTCTATTCCAGAGTCTGGGGAGTCTCTGGGTCAGGAACCTACCCCTCCAGCATGTTTTGTTCATTGTGATGACAAGATTTAGATCCCTGAAGCGTGTGGCTCTGAGGGATTGGGATTTCTTTAAGTGTAGCATGTCCAACAGCTCTGGGTTTGACATGACCTTGTATGTTAAGCAGAGATCACCTCTGAGTAGACGATATGTGACAGAGTATAGCTGGAGTTTTTTTAGATGGTCAGCATAGGGCATCTGCTTTAGGCCTGTGATTCTTTTAGTGAGATATTTCTGCGGCCTTTCCAGTTGTTGCAGATATCTTGAGAGGTACATACCAAACGGGGCATTGTATTCTATAATGGGTCTAATAAGGGATGAGTACAGTAGGACAATGACCTCCTTTTTTCTGGATGAAAAGCCCTTAGTGATGAGGTGTGCCACATAGAAGGATTTTCTGACTGTTGTGGTGATGTGGTTATCGAAGGTGAGACCACTGTCCAGCTTTGTCCCTAAGTCTCTTATCACACTGTCGGTGTTTAGTGTACTGCCACCTATGTGGTAATTCATGGGTATATGTTTTTTTTCCCAAAGGGGATAACTATACATTTCTTGGGATTGATTTTGAGCCCATGGCTCTGGTACCAAGCATCTATTTCTGTAAGGCTCTTTTGTAGAATATCCACATCATTTGAGGATTAAATAATGGCTCCCTGTTTGCAGTCATCTGCAAATTTTGTTAGCCAGAGTCCTGTAGTGTTGGCCTGTACTTCAGAGAAGTAGATGCCAAACAAGACCGGTCCCAGGACTGAACCCTGAGATACTCCACTTATCACTTGTCTGGAGCTGGATTTGGAGTCAGCTACTTTTACAGTGTGGGTTCTGTCAGTAAGCCAGTTGGCAACCCATCGAGTGACGTAGGGATTAATGCCCAGCTTAGTAAGTTTATCTATGAATCCAGAGTGGAGGATGGTGTCAAAGGCCTTGGCGAGGTCCTGATAAGCTGTGTGGACAGCCTTACCCTCGTCCACAGCTCTGGAGACTGATTCGAAGAAGTCAATCAGGTTCAGGAGACAAGATCCTGGTGCCTGTCAGGCAGCTGACTGTCACTTGCTCCTTTTTCAAATTAGTGAGTGGGACATCACTCTCCCTCACTATCAAGTCAACTATGCTTAGTGTTTTGGCCATGCTGTTTTGCCTTAGGCACTTTGGTTGACTGGCGCACTGTTTAGGAGACATATATGTCTTGTGATTAGTGTTGTGTGATGGTGGTGGATTGCATATCTGCCTTAGAGGTCTCTGCTGTCTGTGCAGCTTTTTATTGAGAGCCTCTGCTAAGGTTGGTGTGGGTTTTGTGTTTTTATATGAAGGCAGTGCTGGTGTGTGTTCTGGAGGGCTATGTGTTCCATGTAGTGTGGTGCAAGTGTTGACAGTCTCTTCTTGACCAAATATTCTGGTCTTGGCTGGAGAGTGTGTGGCTTCCAATTTGGATATACAATTGCATCTCTTGCAAGTCTGAGTGTAGAGAGGTAAGATGTGAGGGCTCTCAGTGTACATCAGGCAGTTGCTACATTGCTTCAGGATGGCCAAGTTCAACAGGTTAATAGGTGAAAGCACAGGGAACTTCCCTGTAAACATACCTGGAGGGGTGGCCATTAATAATAATTACTGGAGCTGTTTCCTCATAGAACACTTGGTGCTGTTAGCACTTTTGTTTGATAAAATACTTGGTACAAGACATCTGGTAATGTGCTATAGTAATAAGCTATTGAAAGTGCAGGAGAGGAAAGAACTAGCATATCTAAGTGACAAATTGAGAAGCAGACTTGGGCAACACTCAGAAGCTAACATACAGTCCTAGATACAGCAAACTGGATAAGCGCTTTCACATACACTATGTATGAAGAAGCATACATAGTGTATGTGAAAGCGCTTATCCAGTTTGTTTGTTTTTTGTGAATAAAAGCTACGTTTTGAAGAATTCTGGGCTGCTGCTGCTTTAGTTTGGAATCTTTGGTATCGTGGGACTATATTATTTCCGTGTTTGCCTACCAGTTTATTTATTTCTTCATTTATCATAGGGAAGGAAGACTGTGGAATCAGTAATGATTTAGTTGTCCATAACTTGCAGCACTGTCAGAGCCAAGAGCAGCTTAGTACAGTTCTGGACCACGCCAGATGAAGTTGGGGGACCAGTCTATGGACATACAAACACATTGGTAATGATACAAAGGGACCCATGCCACTGACATCTGCTGCCCCCTCCCCTATACAGTACAACTAATAAGTACACAGTACACTGCTACAAATTCAGGATAGGCCATACACAATGGCCAGATATACACTGACCTCTTAGCAATATAACTAAAATGACTGAAGATAGTAAAACAACAGACAATGAGCCATCAGTACACACAAATGTTTTAATGTGTTTTACCATTAAGTATTACAACATTACAAAACATAGTTGCCTTAAATACAGGAAGCAATTGACATTTAATTACGTATGCTCTTAGCCTCCAATTACACTCCTCGTTTAACCCCCTAGGGGAAACAGTATCAAATGATACAATGTAAATTGATTCTTCACATAACAATGGTTCTGTTATAAGTGTTCGATCAAACTGGGAAACAGACCTTTTCCAGAAAAGTACATTGTAACCCACTAGAGTCCCCATGGTGAAATGTATGAAAAGTAACAGCTTTAGAACATTTGTCCATCTAATAACTAAAATGTCTCACATGTTCTAACAGACTGATTCTAAGGCATGTCCCACTATTCCAACAGACCCACCTCTTGACTGTACAGCCTTTGCATTCATATGTATGGCACCTACCTCATTAAATGTGTCTTATACCACAACATCACTGGGATGATAGCGGGAATGTCAGCAGTAAATACTTATAGACCATACCTATCAACCTTCTACTGCATGACAACTGGACAAAGCCTGTCATATAAGTGGAAGGCAGAGGTCCAAACACAGGGCCATATTTGAAATATTGCTGTTATACACTGAGAACATTGCTGGTGTTACAGGGTTGGTTGCAACATCTCTATTCTGAGGGTTATGAAGTCAGAAACACAAATGGATGTTGTCATTTATTGGTAGCAATGACCAGAGTATGCCGCTAATTTGCCAAAGGCAACACCTGTCTGGGTAACACACCAAACATAACAGGCAAACCTCTGGCCATTATGTGGATAGGCCTACAGTTCTGAGTTATGCAGACACATAAATTTGTCAGACTGACATCCATGCAGAAGTAGAATGTACACACACATCCTGTGAAACTAGCAGTATTCACACCATATAACAGCAATACTCACATTCGGTCCCTAAGTCTGTAACCTTCTCCATTTAGTTGGCCTGTCTCCACAGGTCTTGTTGTAAGAGTTATTCCCACCTGCTGTGTTGTTGTAAGAGTTATTTCCACCTGATGTGTGTAACACTTAGTAGCCATACACCACCAGGATGTGTTCCTCACAGTCAAGGCAAAGGGACAACGCCCAAATTAAGTACTCATTTATAGGAGTGTGTTGCCGTGATATTGGCTATTGGAAGAACATCCAGCTGCTCTGCATGCAATTAGCAAGTGGGGAACACCAATTGGTGCACAGGCCATCACCTGGTCAAGAGCATTACCTACAAAGGGCATGCAGACGCCTATTCCAAGCACATAACTCTCAACCTGGAAACATCAAAAATCTGGACAAGGCCCATAAAAAATAGGTACAAATCTGTACACTGATTAGCATGAAATTTGCATAAATAATTGTGTGACCCGACTCACTCCAATGGAATTGTGGGATACCAGCTTTCAAATGCAAACTGAAGAACAGACAACCAAAATATGGCGCCAGAGTCCCCCTGCAGCTATTCCAATGTCCCACTACCTGGCTATTTCACCCCATTTACCATAAACACTAATTTGCATACTGCTTTACTTCTACAATGATTATTTGGATGTTATATCTACATTTTATAACACAATGCACAAACACTAATAGACATCTGCTAAACAAAGCAATACTATCTCACAATGAAAATAGACTTAGCATTAAAACTTCTCTGCCCTGGAAACTCACATTCATTGAAACAGCATTGGATTTGAAACCCACACCACATCCAAAGAAAATGCATCTGGCCAGTGGTGGATAAAGATTATCTTTGGGCTGTTTTCAAATCATAGACCTCCTTGCATACAAAACAAGAAACATACATGTATTCTTTGATACACCTTCCACACTTTATTAAATTAGTATATCTGACATGGCTTAGTGGTGAATCGCTATGGTGTGCAGGGTCCTGGGTTCGAGCCTTGTAGAGACTGTTTATTTTTAATCAATGGGGCGGTGAAAGCCAACACACTCTGTCTAGGCTTATAAATGCCCTCGGGCAGATAGCCTAGTACCTACCTACCTATATTCCTTGTATAATACAGCACTTGTTAGACTTAGAATGCATTTTTAATTTATTGTTTGAACATTTTTTCTAGTAGGCAATGAAACATGCATGAATGAACCAATAATGACAAAACTGCCCAATTCAGAACATTTCCATCATAAAAGTCTACTTCCACACACACACACACACACACACACACACACACATATATATATATATATATATATATATATATATATATATATAGAATGACAGTAGTGCAAGCCATGGGCATCTTTCACAGCTTCTCGAACTTATTTTCAATTTCAGTTTTTAGCTTGACTTACTGTGATTTATGTTATCAGACCAACTCAATAGCTGTAAATGCACAACAAAATAAACTAGGCGAACTGCATGTTTTAAGGCTTCCAGTTTTTAGTCCAAGACCAAGTACTGACAGACCCTCTCCTACATTCATCCTGAAGCATCAAAACTATCATTGTAATCCAGGTGCTGTTAACTGGCCACTCTTGCTTCTCTGCTGTCTACAGTGGAAAAATATGTGTTTTATCTTGAATGCGGGAAAATGTACTGTACTTGTTTAAAAATATTTTCTTATAATGCAGCACAGAACATAATAATTCTGATTTTCTGTTGCTGAATTTGGATTGATGATATTTTTTGCTTTTTCCACCGAGGCACAAATGCCCTTGTGCATGAACATTTTCTCACTTCTGTTATATCTGCAGCTACACCCTTGACTTGTTACACCCACCCCCTTTAAAAGTACAGCAACACAGTACAGTATCAGCAATACATCTACATACTGTGGGAGTAGAACCCACAGCGTTCTGCATCAAAAGCAAGTATTTAATCTGTTATACTGTTAACAGTGTAAGCAACCTCACCATAAGCAACACTAAACCTCTCTTCCCCTGAAGCTCTCAGCTCCTTGTAAAAAAAATCCAGTCAACACTCAACTGTATCTCTGAACTTTGCAGCACAAGAAATCTGGAAAAAGCCAAAATGTATTGGGGGTGTGGACAAAAGCCCAAAAGCCATGGACACATTTTAAACATTGCTTGTATAATTTTGGAAAATTACTAGAATAAAGAATTGTGTCACCACCATGTGTTTCACTGCCAAGTCTGGACCCAGGACCTTGTGCACTACAATAATGGCCGAACACACACCTGACTTGCAAATCCCACATCCCCAGCTCTACAACCCACAAACAAGAAAGGAAAGGAATAACACAGCAATATAAGAAGCATATATAATACAATTCCTCAATTTCAAGCAGGATCAAAAGTGATATAATCTGTTTTCTAGTTATAACCTGAACATTGTTCAAACCACCAGTCTAGCTGTCTCGCTTTCATTCACACACACACACACACACACACACACACACACACACACACACACACACACACACACACACACACACACACACACACACACACACACACACACACACACACACACACACACACACACTCCTTTCAACCTGTTCACAGCCAGAATAAAAATAAAACATGTTTCCTACTTTGCCAGAGGAAGGACCACTTCCTGCCAGTCGCAAACCTTCCCAGATCATTCAGCCAGAAGATAATGAGTTCCCTCTCACAGATAATTTGAACAGCAGCCCTTGGTAGCTGGAAATGTGAGCCCTTGAGCTCAATTCCAATGGGCTGGTAGCCCCGACGGAGCTGACATCATTGCGGATGTGATGACGTCAGCTCAAAAGGGAAAAACATAATTAAAAAAAAGAAAAAAAAATCAGAAATGAAAGGGTGCCATTCGGGAATTGTGACACCCCATTATTTGGACCCCACAACTTGGTAAAAAACGAGTAATTTGGGATGGTTGGGAGGTATGTGCAAACATCTGTCTACCAGTACTCCACGTTGAGAAACAAAAAGATGTGTAGCAACCTTCTGATACAACTGAGTGCAGTGTGAAATAATAAAAAGGTATGTGAAACAATTCAGCATATAAGTGAATGTAGTATGTGTTTTCTAATAATGGGAAATAGGATTTCAAAAGATTTATGTCTGACCAAGACTTGCTGTAGTGATGCCCTGCTAAACAGCACCTATGGCCATAGCATCTGCCTCTCTCTGCTGTGACATAGAACACAGCTCAGGACCCTAACTCACCTCAGGAAAAGACAGCTCACATATGACAAACACTGGAGTGTCTGTCAAACACTACTGACTGTGTCACTGCTAGGCCAGTCCCTATAAAATCCATATGCTACCTTTGAATATGAGTATGATACACATGTCTGTTGTGTAAATCTAAGATAACTATATAGTGTGTATACACCTTCCATAGCCAGAGAACAGGCAAAATTCCACACGTGGATGGACAGGTGTGCTCATAGGTGAACTGCTGTCGATCATGGCCCTGCCACAAGTGCCACAGCAGGGGTCACCAGGCGCATGTTTTGGACTGTCATGGAAGCACAGGCACATGTCAAATCTAACACTGGACATATTCTCAGGGTCACAAATGCAACTCTTCATGCTATGTGTGACAACATTCTTAATCTTGGAGATGCCCACCATTATTATGCTGAGGTCGTAGATAGACGGTTGGATAAGATGGTGGCAATCTTCAACTGTGGGATGTCTGTGACACAGCATGTGGCAGGAGTTAGGCATCAGCCACGTGGATGTAGAACAGCCCATGTGCTGGGAGTACAATGGTGTAAAACTGTAAACCATGGCCATATTTGTCACTCAAACACACAGAGTCAGAATACGGATCTCACACACACTTGGCAAAGACTGAGATTACAACTACTGCCTACCTAGGTCTTGTTATTAAAGTGCTCTCCATTTATTGCACATGCCACGGAGAACATAGGGTGAAGTGTGCTCCACATTTCCTCTAAGGTGAACAACATCCACTGGCCTTGCACAGTATGGCAATGGGAGATGTCCTGGCTAAGAATGACCAGAAAATACTATCAGCTACAGAAATATACACAATGACCAACACAGATACAGCCATACACACATTTGCCACACCTGCAGTTAGCAGCCCTGCCTATCTTGTCATTCAGTGCATACTGTTACAGAGTTTTGGCACACAGCACATGCCTTACTGGGCTGAAGAGTGTCATCAGTTACCTGTATGGTCCATAGTGACAGCGGTCCTCATACAGTGGACCTTATGACATGTACTGGGGCACCATGGTGTAAAAACATTACACCTAACACCCCATCCACATTGGATATAGTACTCACTCATACCCATGATAATGCTATGACAAACCCATATTTACCAGGAATATCTTTACCAGGAATGAGATTCAAACCTTTGCCTGCCTATCTAATTATTGCTATTACATTGCTATGCATTTATCGCATATGCCACAGAGCTAGTAAAGTGAAGATTGTTTCATGGCTCTCCTAAGGTGAGCAACATCACCATCCCTTGTAATGTATGGCAATGTGCAGTGTATTTGGAGAATGGGGGCTCAGGATGCTGTCTCCTACAAATATGCACACTCACACATACTTACAAACACATATACACACACATACTCACATTTGCCAGGACTCAGAGGGCAAACCCCACCTTTCTACTCACTGGGAGAACAGTGTTATGCTGTTACTGCAAGCTCAAGGTAGCCCATAGGGTGAAGGGTGTCACAAGGTACCTTTACCGTGCAGTACAGCAGCAGCCCTTTCTAAGTATAGCAATGGGGGGTGTAGTGGGTGACAAGGTCCTCAAAGTATTTTCACCTACAAGTTTACAACTCACAAACACTGTTATACTCAGTAATGCACACAGACACATTTGTCAGTACTGAAGTCCATTGGAGCAGGTATCCCTGGGTGTGTACCAGGCTAATTTCCATGGAGATATGAGAAGAGTAGGGCATATGAGTACACTGGTATCATGGCACCTGGCATTTGTCACCATGCCATCTATCAACTACTGCCCAGGGTGACAGTTATATTCACCATTCACTCATCTGAATTTCTCTTGAAGAGGGACAGTGAGGTGATTTGATTGACATGCATGCAACATATATCACATAATGTAGCCAGTGCCTGGGTTATGGAACTGTCCCCAAGCATGTTCTGTTGAATGTGGCAATGTGGTTGAGGTATCCATGGCATGTGGTGCATACATATTGGGGTTTCCTAGCTATGGCATTTGTAACATAGCTGGGTAGACTGGGTCTATATCATGAAATCGAACTTCCAAAATGTCGAACACCAGAAGTTCGAACTTGGGAGATCGAATTCGGATAACATCAAAACTTCAAAACAGTGAATGTTTTCCCAGGGAAAAAAATTGTTGTTCTGAAAAACACACACATAACACAATCACACCAAACACCTTCAAAACCTACACTAAACCTAACATACACCACTATCGATGCACTATCCTTAACCCAGCCCTAACCCTAAAGTCCGTCACTACCGCACACTTACCTGACCCACACCCTAACCCTAAAGTCCATCACTACCGCACACTTACCTGACCCGCGCCCTAACGCTAAAGTCCATCACTATCACACACTTACCTAACCCGCACCCCAACCCTAAAGTCTGTCACTATCACACACTTACCTGACCCGCGCCCTAACCCTAAAATCCATCACTATCGCACACTTATCTGACCCCGCGCCATAACCCTAAAGTCCGTCACTACCCATTCGTACACATACCTTGATCTGGTCTGAAAATGCCAAAGCCGCAGAAACGGCCAACCAAATTCTTTCCCTGGAAAGAATTCGGGTTTCTGTGGCTTTGACATTCTCAACTTTCGAACTACCAAGTTCAGCCTTCTGGTATTCGATGTTCTTAACGTTCGATTTTGCGATAGGAACCTGGGCAGACTTGACATTGTCAATCAAGCAGGGATTGCCTGTAAGTAGCCAAGATGTGACCGGGAACTCTTGGAGGGTTTGGTCTCTTTCCATATCAGGCAGTTGTTTCATGCCTTGGGTTGTACATGTCAGGTACACTTACAGCTTACCCAGTTGTTGAAGGTGTCTACTGAATTACATGGCAAATGGGCCACTGGACCTGCTGATTGGCCTAATGAGCGGGGAGTAGAGGGAGACATTGACCTCTTCATTCCTGGATGACACACCCTTAGTTATACAATGTGCCACATGGAAGGACTTTCTGTCCACAGTGACAGTGTGGTGGTCAGAAGAGAAGTTGCTGTAAAGCTGTGTTCACAGACCTCCTATAAGGACATCTGTCGCCATTGGACTACCACCGATGTGGTCATTTGTGGACAACACATTGATTCAACAGGGGATTGGGACACATTTCTTGACATTGAGACTAAGGCCAGTGTTCTGACAACAGTTGGAGGTGTCAGTGGCAATTTTATGCAGGATGTTAATGTAATCTGGGGATGTAAACAGAGCCCCCAATTAACAATTGTCTGTAAACATTGTTAACCACAGTTCATTCCTATTGGGCTGGATATCAGAGCTACACACAACACACAAGACTGGACACAGGACAAGAACCTGCGGTACTCCACACATGACTGTTTGGCAGTCTGACACCACTCATGACTGTTTTGCAGTCTGACAGGGAGTCCACTACTTTCACACTGTGAGTTCCATCTGTGAGCCAGTTTGCAGAACACTTAGTGACATAGGGATTAATGAATAGATGAGTGCGTATGCCTATGATTCCTGAGTGTGGGATTGTATCACAGGACTACAAGGGTCACATATCGTGTTTTGGACACTATATTGTTCTATAGTAATATCACATGACAAACAGATTATAGGACTGAAGAGTGTTCACAGCTACCACAAAAGTGGGCCCTGTACAGTGGACATTTGGTAGTTTGCTGGGTGGACCACACAAAAGTGAAGCAAAACCCATCCCCCAATGGATATGGATCACAATGTTAGCAATGCAACTACAGATACACTTGACAGGAATGAGATACAAACCCCTACCTAATTAATTTACTGCACTATAGTATTACGCATTTATCAGACACGCCACGATGCTTACATATTTAAGAGCTGTCCAAAGGTATCTTTAAAGGTGAGTGACATCAGTAGCAGTGATAAAGGAGGGGAAAGGGAAGAGTAGTAAGTGCCAATGGGTTCAAAATCATATCTCTACAACTGCAGACACTCTCACACAAACACACTTTTACATTTGTCAGGACCAAGATTTGAACTCCGACCTAACTAGTTTACTGCACTGCAGTATTACGCATTTATTAAACGTGCCACAAAACTTACATATTAGAGAGTTCTTCAAAGGTATCTTTAAAGGTGAGTGACATCAGCAGCAGTGATAAAAGAGGGGAAGGGAAGAGTAGTAAGTGCCAATGGCCTGAAAATCATGTCTCTACAGACACTTTCATATGAACCAACATACTTTTACATTTACCAGGACCGAGATTAGAACTCCTACCTAACTAGGTAGTTTACTGCACTACAGTATTACCCATTTAGTGGACATGCCACGAAGCTTACATATCTGAGAGCTCTTCAGAGGTATCTTTACAGGTGAGTGACATCAGCAGCAGTGATAAAGGAGGGCAATGTGAAATGGAGTGAGTGGGAATGGCCACAAAATCATTCACCTACAAACACACAAACAGACACACCTTTACATTACATTTGACAGGACTGTAATTAGGATTATTACATAAATAGTTATTGGTACTCTACTGTTACAGAGTTATCACAAGCACAACAGCGCCTATAGGGTTGAGGGCTAACAAAAGGAATTTGTACAGTGACTGACTGCAGCACATGTTCTGATATTGGATAATGGGATGTGTACTGGGTGGAGATGGAGTAAAACACTAATCCCTTCACACACACAGTTGCCAGGACAGAGCTTCAAAACTATACCAATCTACTTCTTTGTTTTAGCAGGTTATGCATTTATTGCACATGCTATTGAGCTTATAGATCTGAGGCTTGTCCAAAGGTACATCTAAGGTGACATATATCAGCAGATAGTGTAGAGTGGGACTATGGGATGTGTACTGGGTGGGACATTTCCCATAACCCTACATATAGTGGACATACACCAATTATCATGTTGATTGGGACAGCTCAGGCAGTCTGTGCTCCACTGATATTACTGTACAAACTTACATGTTACTGCCATTTATACATGGGGTTGGGGGGTACACCTCACAACTTTACACATTTGCACTGACTGCACTGGTATTTCAGTTATAGTCTGTTTGCTTCCATTTAGTATTGTATTGTGCCCTGTCTTGCAGAAGAGAGGCATATCAGTAAAGTACACCAGTTAGATTGTAATGGCATGCATTTCAGTTTCAGATTTCTTACTTTTCAGAAGTATACTGCAACTGCTAGACCTGTTGTAGTATGTCTGTGTAGGTCTGTAGGGGGGCTGTTCACCATTGCCAGCATTTGTGGAGCTTTGCCCGACCTTTCTTTCTGGTCATCTACACCTGTCCTGCTGGCTGAGGCTGGGGGGTGGGTATGGGAGCATTCATTGACATCCATGTGTGTGACCTGTGGACACCCACAGTTAGTCCAGTCACCACATGTACTGCAGTTGGAGTTGTCACCTTGAGTACTACTGCCTAGTATGGGGACAACAGTATTTGTTATGGATTTCATGCTGTCCCATATAGCTGTTAGCTATCTGCTGCTATCCCATTTGGCCACCCAATTCCCTTGCATGCTTGCATCCATAGCATAGATATAATTATCAGAACATACTACTCCATTCAGTAACTGATAGCAAGGGTGACTTACCTTGTGCCTGGGGCAGCATTGAGGATGGTGCTTGAGGTCTAACTATTTGGGACACACACAGTACACAGCCTCTACATGGTAAAGCACAGGTAGTGTCATGTTTGGCATCCCTTTTACTGTATGTGTGAGTCAGAGAGAGGTGTCAGTCCCTGGGTCCCTAAAGTGTCAGTGTGTGTGCTATGCATTGCCTCCTTACCAAGACATAGGCATACTGGGCACACTTCTGTCTGCCTCTAGCGGCAGGCTCAGGAAGTTCATCCTCCAAGTCCCTCTGTGCCTGTGGTGACCTTGGCAATGGTGGGGGGCTGTGTGGTCCCTCCCCATGTTGTTCCTGCTGCAGCTGTTTCCGCAGGATCATATTGTGTAGCATGGCACATACTTATGAACATTTGTCCACATGTAGCTGGAGAGTACTGTAAGGATCCACTGGATATGTCAAGGCAGCAGAACCATGACTTGTGCATCCCAAACACTCTATAATGATCCTAGCTTGTGCATGTGCCTCATTATGACATTCTTGTTTGGGGGAGTGTGCATTTCTGATGGGTGTCGTCAGCCATGACTCCAGTGCATAGCCAGCAACCCCCACTAGATGGCCAGTTGGAATGTCCCACCTGGAAAACTCCTGATACATCTGTGAGGAATGCCAGATGTGGGAGTCATGATAGCTTCCAGGGTTGCCAGCACACGCTTGCATGATAATGCCCTGGGCATCGCACATGACCTGGCATTTGATGGAGGAGAAGCCCTTGCTGTTGATGTAGACCCTACCCTGCTCACCGCGTGGTGCTTTGATGTGTATGTGCGTGCAGTCTATAGCATCGACTACCTCAGGATATTCTGCTATACAGTGGAAGCGAAGCATTATGCTGGTCAACACCTCATGGGTGCTGAGGAAATATATGTGCTCAATGGCATGTGGTAGCATGGCATTCAGGAACTGGTGGTGTACTTTGGATGCTGATGCCTGTGAGAACCCCATGACATCCCCAGTTGGTCTTTGGAAGGTACCTGTGGCTAGTATTCCTGTGGCTACACATACCTTGGTATTGACTGGGATGGGTTCCCCTCTGTTGGTTCTGGATCTAGGCAGGGCTGGCACAGCTCGATGATTTGCTGTAGAATATGCCTGTGCACCCAATAGCACTCCACTATCTCCAGCTCATGTAGACCCTGTTATTTTTTTTTACACATGTTTTTAATGTGTGCAAATGTATTATGGAGCTTTTCTCCCTGGGCCTCCACTGAAAATGGACCTGTGTCCAGTCAATTTTTTCCCAAGAAACAAATGTAAAATAAAAACAGCTACATAAATAAAAAAATAAATTCTCTTCCTCCTCATTGCAGGTCGGTTGTCAGCATTCTCCTCCTCAACATCCCCAGCCTATTGCACATACTGGTAAATCAAAGCCACAGCAGCCCCTAACATGTTTTGTTAGTTTTGTGAGTTTAACATTTCCACACTTGTGTGCACCAGTGGTGTAGTATTTGTGAGATAAAACAGTCTGTAAGGTGTTTGCATAGTTTATAGTGATGTGTTGGGCTGCTGCATGTGTAATTGGTTGATTCTGATACATTCCACCTGCCAGCTGTGCTTGTTCTCCTGGAGTGCCTTCCTACTGCTGTTTCCCCTACATCCAGTCTGAAAAGTGATTGCATAGTTTATAGTGGTGTGCTGGGCTGCTGTCTGTGTAATTGGTTGATTCCAATACATTCCACCTGCCAGCTATGCTAGTTCTCTTTGATTGCCTTCCTACTGCATTTTCGCCTTCCCATTTCCTCCTTGTTTAAGCCCTTTCCTTTTTTTTTTTTACCGGGTGCACATCTCACACACATGTTTAAGCTATGTAAACAGTACTAAGCAACCTCAGACTCACCCCCTTCCTTAGCTGTGCTTAGCTAAGGTAAACACTGGCCTCAGAGCTCCAATGAGCTTACAGCAAGCATGACACACCCCCTTCTGAAGTCATCAAGCTCTTATTCTTACACTGCTGTATGCCTGTACCTACACAGTTAGGTGCAGGCTGACACTTAGAAGAAATCTATGATTCACCATTAATCCCCTCATTTACATACCCCCCCAGTGTAGGTCCATAGTTACTGCACTGAAGCACACACTTTCCCCTCCACAACCACTGCTCCATGGTTTTGTTTACATTCTGCATGCCATAGACTATAATGGCAAAATGCAGAATTCTTTCAAATTGTGTTTTTTACCTTTTTTTATTTTCCCCACCCCCGTGTTTGCATGTCGCTGCCCTGAGCTTAAACGGCTGAGACTGTCCACTAAATATTAAACATATTTGAATGCCAGTGGCCTTATATTTGGTCATTGGCATGTGTGTTTGACTGTAATACATGCTTTCCATGAGCTGCCCTGCCTTTGTTTGTTCAGATGCAGAAATGTATTCAGTTACTAACTAAATACATTTCTGCTCTGACACTGTTCCTGCACGGAGTCCAGGCAGCTTTGTGGATCACAAAATCACCTCATTTGCATGTTTTTTACCAGCAGATGAGGTGATTTGCATCCCGCATGGCTTTCTGTGGAGGAACAATGTAGGGCCGCTCATGCACGTGAAAAATGGCATGTACCTGGATCACAAAACAGCCATTTTCCATGCAGGAGTGGCTACACTGTTCCTGCATGGAAATCAGCCATTCATGAATCCCAGGGATTATCTATTTTTATGGCCCTTTTATTAGATTGTCAGCATAAAACATGAGAACCAGATACAAAGTTGCCTTCGGCTACAACCTTCTCATGTTGCACTGTGAACAGTTATTTGCTAAAGGAAACTTTTCATTACATTCAATGTTCTTTTATTTACTTGCGTCCACTTAAAACCTACTGTTAGTAAACAAGCAAAAAATACTTTAAAATACAAATAAAAAATATTTATTCAGACAGCTTGTTTAAAAACAAGCACTTTCATATCAAAACAGAGACTTCTTTAGACTGAATGAAACTTAAACAAAAGACACTTAAATACAAAATTCTTAATAATTAAATGAAAAAATATTTATTCAGACAGTTTGTTTAAAAATGAGCACTTTCATCAAAACAGAGACTTCTTTAAACTGAATGAAACTTAAACAAATGACACTTAAATACAAAATTCTTAATAATTAAATTACTTGATTGGATGTTTAATTGAATGATTAATACTTTACTTTCTTCCTCTTGAGGAATGCTTTGAAATTCTCTTTATCTTTAAGCCCAGGAGGGTAGCATGCATCTAATCTAACGTGCCAAGCATATTCCCTCCCATCAAATTAATCCTCAGAATTAAATAAAACATCATAATTTGCAACCTGGTCTAAAACAACAACTTTAAATTCAGCTTTACAATAACTATTATTGAAATGTTTGTTAAGAGCATTGTTACTACTTCTAGTTTGCATAGCATATAAATGTTCATAAATTCTCTAATGAAGCTCTCTGGTGGTTCTTCCAACATAAAATGTTCTGCATGTAACACAAATGATTAAATAAACAACATATTTGGACTTATAAGAATACCATCCTTTAAGCCTGACCATAAATTCATTAACTTTTATTTCAATTATCCCTGTATACAAATATGAACACAAATTACAATCATAACATATAAACATTCATATTTCAGACGAAATTCTCTTGGGAAGATTTAATTTAGCTTGAAAAATGTTTTTGAAACTTTTGCCTCTTTTATTTACAAAACAGGTTTTTCTCCTACAACTTATTTTAACTTCAGAAAGACTGCTTAATAGATTCCAGTATTAAATATAATACTTTTTATAGCTTTCTCATCTATAGTATTGACCAATTGCATAGTGGTACTAAATTGATTATTGCTTTCTTTTAACTTAGGTCTTAGGTATTTTTATTTCTCATTTCAATACTTTGAATGAACTCCATTTTAATTAATTCACTGGGGTGCCCTCTTTTCAAAAATGTATTACATAATACTTTCTCTTCATGAATAAAATCATAATCATTAACTATAAGCATACTGATCATATTGAGTTGCCCTTTAACAATATTCAGCTTGGTCTTCCTAGGATGAATGCTATTAAAATATAAATAAGCATTACTTATTTCCTTTTTATGAACCTTAGTGAACAATTTCCCTGAATTTTTATATACAACTACATCTAAAACATGTAAACTGCATTTGTCATAATTAGATGTGAATCCTAAATAGTCAGTAACATTATTAATACAGTTCAAAAACTAATTAAATAATTCAACTTCTTCTCTCCATACCAAAAATATATAATCTATAAAGTGCTTAAATTAAACAATGTTATTTAAAAAATTACTAGAATAAATATTAGCCTTTTCCCAACAACTCATAATTAAATTGGCATAACTGGGTACCATTGTTGAACCTATCGCTACTCCATTTGTTTGTTGATGGAAACTTCCACTAAATTAAAAAAATAGGATAAATCTAGATCCTCCTATCTAGACACAAAGCCTGGAAAACCTGGAAAAATGTAGAACTATAGAAAATTAACAAAACCTCAAAAAAATTAAAAATGCTGCAAAAAACTTATAACTGATAAGAAATCATACTTCTCCTCACAACTATCCCCCTATGAAATAATCCAAAGAAATTATGGAAATCTGTATCCTCCCTTCTTAACCCATGCAACATCCAAACCCCATCACTCTCTCCAGACAAAGACACATACCAGATACTGCAAATATTTAACACCCATTTCATTTAAACCATCCGCAAACTAATCAAGGATCCATCCTCAAAAAACAACCCTAATATCATTAGTACCACATAAATAGACTCTACACCCACCTCTATACACACTACAGCCCTCTCTAATAGTATACCACCCAGCCCACCCTTCTCACTACAACCTGTACCTACATCCCAAATTCTAAAACTGCTAACCAGACTAAAGCCCTGCTCACTCTCCTCTGATAACATACCACCAGAATACTTACAACGTGCAGTCAGAGCTATAGCTTATCCTGTTAGTATTCTCATCAGTTGTTCCATCACTGAATCTTACATTCTTAAGCTATGGAAAAAAATCCATTATTACCCCACTATATAAAAGGGGACATGCTCACAATCTCTCAAACTACTGGCCAATCTCCATTCTCTCCCTGCTATGTAAAATCCTGGAAAAATATATACAAATCCAACTACTGAATCACCTCATTGACAGCAACCTCCTAGCTCTCACTCAACATGGCTTCCGCCCTGGTCATAGCACATCCACAGCATTACTCTCCTTTGCTGATACTGTGAATAAAGCTATTGATGCTGGCCTATCAACCTCTGTACTCCTTTTGGACCTATTAAAAGCTTTCGACACAGTATCACACCCTAAGCTATTACAACACTTAGAGACACTTGGATGCTCTCGAAGTGTGGTAACCTGGTTCTCCTCTTACCTGAATGATAGACATCAGTCAATCAGATGGCCAAACCAGTAATCAGAATACCTGGCAAATGCAGGTGTTCCCCAAGGGTCCATTTTAGGACCATTACTCTTTAATATATTCATTAATGATCTAAATAAAGCCACCCAGCAAAGCATATTGATTCAATATGCTGATGATTCAACTATTATCTCCTCCTCCAACAACTTCATTAACCTCCAGAAAATCAACCAAGATGTTTCATCCTCCATAGAAACTTGGCTAAATGATGCCCAATTAATGGTGAACCCCAAAAAAACTAAACTCTTACTATTGTCATCAAAACCCCCAGCTGTTTAATTCAAGGTATTTTCACATAACAAAACAAAAATAAAACAGGTGAAATATGCAAAACTTTTAGGAATAACAATTGATGAGAAATTCTCCTTTGAACAACATATACTTAATACAGTAAAGAAAACCCTTTTCAAGATAGGCAAACTATACCGACATAAACTCTACCTCGGCAAACAAACTAAGATGAAACTAACTAATACCTTGCTTATCCCATCCCTCATGTATGGAAGCCCCATTTTCACCAATCTCTATACATCCCTCAATCATAAGCAGAATTGTGCTACTACAAGATAGCAAAATTTGCCTCCACCATACCCATCCGCTCTCACCACTGCAATGCTATTTCAAACCTGTCCTGGCTACAATTCCAAAACTATCTCTACTATACTCAGTTAACTTTTGCCCATAAGCTAATCTTCCAACCAAATTACTGTCCAGCACTCCAATCCATCTTACACATATGCACCCCTACCCGAACCCTCTGCTCCTCAGACAGAACCCTTCTAAATGTAGCTAAACCTAATAAGAGGGCATGGCAATGTCTATACCCTCATAGCATTGCCTAACTATAGAATAGCCTCCCCCTCATCTACCACTCAGCTTGAATCCCTAGTGGCCTTTAAAAATGCATTAAAAATGTACTTTTTAAACAATCCAAGTTGTACCTGTGAAATACAGTGTAAATCCAAACCCCCTTAACTTTAATAACGTAAACTACTCAACTCTATCTGATACCTTATCTGCAAGAAGTATGACTCACTCCTCTGACTCACTATTTTATAATATGCATGAACTATACTAGCATCATTGATTACTCTCATGTGGATTGAATAAATGCATATAAGTTGTCTGTAATTAGAATGTTTATATGCTAGTACCCATTTGTACTGTTTCTGTACTGGTTTCTTGTATATCAATAACTAACATTTTATAACTGTGGAGCTTTTCTCCCCGGGCCTCCACTGAAAATGGGCTCCTGACCCAGTGGACTTTCCCCGTCAACAAATGTCAATAAATAAATAATACAATTATGTTGATTATTTCCATAACTAAACTTATTTGTTCTATAGATAGAATTTTTGAATCAATTAATTCAGCTCTTAATGTCTCCATCCTTATATCATTTGGTATGACAGCATATAATGATTGCACATCAAGGGTCACTAATAAATCAGAATCTAACACTGCAACATCCTTGCTCTTCTTTTTAAAGTCAAAGGTATCTTTTATTATAAGAATCAGCTTTAACCACAATTTATTTGCCATGTTTTCTGTTTTACACTTGTTGCAGGCTACTATGGGCCTGAGAGGTGGATATTCTAAAACTTTATGCACCTTAGGAATCTAAAAATCCTACTAATAACAAGGTGTGGAGTTTCCAAAAAAGTCTTCATCTCAGTGCTAACCCTGTTGTCAAAAACCCAGTCATTAATAAACATATCAATCGGAAAATAAGCTTCTTGGATATCAAGAAATGTAACTTTCCTATAAAACTGTATCACAACATTTCTAACGTCTTATTATTATTATACATTTCTCTGTCCAAAATGACAGTGGTGTTTCCTTTGTCAGCCTTGGTTACAATCACATTTTCATTGTTGACAGTACTATAAAAAACACCCCTTTCTTCAGCAGTCATATTGTGATAATTCCTAGGCTTACTGCTCAATAGATTCGTTATTTGAGTTTCTGTAATATTCAAAAAGGCCTCTATTTAGGTTGTAATGGAGGATTATACAAGTTGGGTTTAGATAATTCTCTGACAAAAGTGTTGTTATTAGCATAAAGTAGTTTAAAATTCAATTTTCTTACATAGTCTCTTAAGCTGCAAATAGTGTCACATTTATCTGCTCTTTTTGTTGGAAAAAAAGCCAACCCTTTTTTAGAACTTTACATTCAAAATCATTAAATGGAATGGTTTGTTCTGAGTTACTGCACAATGGTACCTCCTATACTGAACCAACAGATAGGTTCATAGGTTTATAGGTTGATATTAGGCTATATGCCCTAGGACATTTATCAGCCTAGCTAGAGTGTATCTGGCTTACACCACCCCTTAAAAAATGAGTTTTACTGTGCCCTTTTTTTGGTTACTTTATTGAGCCTCTGTCTAGTAGTGACACAGAAGTGATCCCCGGAGTGAACTTACGATCTCCCATCCACTCGTCAAGATTTCTCTTGAAGAGAGTCAGCGAGGGGCTCTGCCTGATATGGACTGGGATTCTATTCCAGAGTACTGGGAGCCTCTGGGTCAAGAATCTGTCTCTCCAGCATGTCCTATTAATTTCTGTGTTGAGATTCAAATCCCTTGAGCGCGTAGCTCTGGTGGATTTGGATTTTTTGAGGTGGAGTATGTCCATTAATTCTGGATTGGACATGGCTTTATGAGTCAGGCACAGATTGCTTCTAAGTAGGCGGTATGCAACTGAGTAGAGCTGGAGTTTCTTTAACCTGGCAGCATAGGTCATCTGTTTGAGACCCTTGATCCTCTTGGTGAGTTACTTTTGTGGTCTCTCCAGTTGCTGCAGGTGACGGGTAAGGTACATCCCAAACGGGGCATTGTATTCAATTATGGGCCTGATGAGGGATTAGTAAAGGGGCACAATGACCTCCTTGGATCTAGATGTGAACCCTTTCATGATGAGGTGGGCTATATAGAAGGTCTTTCTAACCACTTTGGCAACGTGGTTGTCAAAGGAGAGATTACTATCAACTTGGGTTCCCAGGTCCCTAATTACTTCCTCCATACTTAATGGATTACCGCCTATATGGTAGTTTGTGGGCACTTTGTTTTTTCCAAAGGGTATGACTATACACTTCTTGGCATTTAGTTTCAGGCCATGGCTTTGGCACCAGTTGTCCGTCTCTGTGAGACCCTTTTGGAGGATGCCTGTGTCAGCTGGAGAGTCGATTATGGCACCCAGTTTGCAGTCGTCTGCAAACTTGGTCAGCCATAGTCCTCCTGTGTTGGCCTGTACTTTTGAAAAATATATACCGAACAAGAGCAGTCCCAGGACTGAGCCTTGTGGGATGCCACCTGTAACAGGTTTACAGTCTGACATAGCTCCCGAAATTCTGACCATGTGGGTTCTGTCCTTGAGCCTGTTTGCAACCAATCTTATGACATAGGGGTTGATATTTAGGCTGGAAAGCTTAGCTATGATGCCAGAGTGGGGTATGGTGTCAAAGGCTTTTGCGAGGTCCAGGTAGGCAGTGTGGACTACCTTCCCTTCATCTATGGCCTTGGTGACTGTTTTGAAGAAGTCTACCAGGTTCAAGAGGCAGGATCTGCCTTTAACAAAGCCATATTGTGTAGGATCTAGCGTCTGTAGTTCCCCAATGTCTTTGTTTATGAGTCCCATGATGATCCGCTCCATGGCCTTGCAGACTAGACTCATCAGGCTTATGGGGCGATAGTTCCCAGGGTCCGTTGAGGCTCCACCTTTGTGGAGTGGGACCACTGTTGCTGTACGCCATTCCTTGGGTACATAACCTGTAGAAAGGCTGAGATTGAACAGTGGCCTAATATGAGGTTTTAGCTCCTCTTGGAGCTCCTGTAGGACTCAGCCCGGGACACCATCCGGTCCCATTGATGCTGTGTTTTTTGCTTTGGAGAGGGCAGCTCCTATCTGAGCATCTGTGATGACAGGGAGAAGACTCTCTGCTGGGATAGATAATTGCTCCTTTGGGGGGGGGAGTTTGCACTGAACCTGCCCACCAGGATGTTGGCAATGTCTGTGGGTTCAGTGTATTTTTTGTCATTTTGGACTAACTCTGAGCATATCTGGGAGTTGCCACTCAGGTTTCTAACATAACTAAAGAAAGCCTTATGGTTATCTTTAGTGTCTTGTGCAATTTTTCTCTCGAAGCTGGCCTTGGAAGATTTTATGAGGGACCGTAGTTTTTTGCTAGTACTGATCAGTGATGCCTTTTTATCGAGGGATTTTGCTCTATCTTGCAGTAGCTTTCTCCTTTTGTTGTATAGTTTATTTATGACCTTGGGCCACCAGACAGGACGTCTGCCTTTGGAGGATTGGGTCTTGGTTTTATTTGGGATTGCATGATCCATGCATTCCTGAAGATGTCCATAGAATGCATTTATATAGGACTCTGCTGTTTGGGCGGTAGTTTCCACTGGCCCAGGGGCTTTGAGTGATTTCCCCTCGGTTTTGAGGAGTGCGAAATTAGCTTTGGAGAAGTTTTTTACTGTGGTTTTATGGGGTGGTGGTGGGGTCGGGATGTGGATGTCCAGCGAGATTAATTTGTAGTCTGATCTTACCAATGAGGGGTGTACCTCTGGTGTAGAGCATAGAGTCCCCATGTTTGTGATGACCAGGTCAAGTATGTTTACCCCTCTTGTAGGCGTGGTGACCAGTTGTTCCATTGTAACATTTGAGTTTATAAATTCCAGGAACCTCTGGGCTAGGCTGTTAGGGCTTGAGTAGTGTTCCCAGTCTATGCTTGGGAAGTTGAAGTCACCCAATATAAAGGTATTTGGAGAGACATTCATATTCTCCAATGTTCTCAGGAAAGCCACGTGAGGTTCCAGAGACTGGAAAGGTGGTCTATAGCAGGCTATTAAACTGAAATGCAGTTTTGCCCACTGCTAGTTGCACATGGATGGTTTCTGATGCTTCATGCAGTGCCACTAACCTGGAGGTGTGGGTATCCTTGATGAATATGGATACTCCCCCTCCTTTTGTGGTTCGGTCTGAGTTTTGGGGCTGAAAAGCATGGTATGAGGTATAACCTGGTAGTGCTGGGGTGCTCTTGGGAGCCTTGAACCAGGTCTCTGTTATTGCACAGACATCGATATTCTCCATGCTGAGGAGAGCCTCGAGTGCTTGCATTTTGAGGTTTAGACTTCTGGCATTGAGTAGCATTACCCTTAGTTTGTTTTTCCTTGTGTTGCCTATGGAGGTGGGTTTGTCTTTTGAGCCTTGCCTAAAAAAGGCAGTATGGGGGTGGCAAGAGCCTTTGCCAGTATCTGAAAGCCCAGAGGTGACAGGTGCAAGCCGTCCCTAGCAAAGCAGTGTGGCTTGTCGAGCATGTCCTCCCAGGCTCACAGACACTGGATCCCCTTTGAATGACACCAGAACTTTAGCCAATTGTTAAAATTGATCATTTTGTCTTTATACTGTGGCATCATTTTCGGTGAGGGTAAGATGCTACTCATATTGCCAACATACTGGCCGACAGATTGAGTGCCAACTTTATCCCTCTCTCTCCCCTCAAAGGACCAATCACAATACCAGAGGAATGCCAGGCACCCAGCATTACTGCAGCACAGGTTAAAGCTGCATTGTGCAAGGTCAAAAATACAGCTTCCATGGGACCCAGCAATATCCATGGATGTGTTCTACATGAACTACAAAGTGAACTGGCACCACATTTGTGTGCCCTGTTCAATCACAGCCTCACCCCAGGCTTTGTCCCTACTGAATGACGCATTGCTACAGTCATCCCTCTCCACAAAGGGGGAGCAACTACAGACCTGTGAAATTATCGCCCCATTAGCCTGACAAGTCTGATATGTAAGGCTATGGAGCACATCATCATGGACCTAATTAACAAGGATATAGGGAATCTCCAAACTCTACATCCCATGCAATTTGGTTTTGTGAAAAGTAGATCATGCCTGCTCAACCTGGTTGACTTCTTTGAGACAGTCACCAAAGCTGTGGATGAGGGCAAGGCAGTTCATACAGTCTACCGTGATCTGGCCAAGGCCTTTGATACCATTCCCCACTCAGGAAATATTGCTAAACTCACCAAAGTAGGCATCAACCCGTATATCACTTGGTGGGTTGCAAATTGGCTCACAGATAGAACCCACAGTGTGAAAGTAACAGACTGCAAGTCAGACTGCTGACCAGGCATGAGTGGAGTCCCCCAGGGATCAGTCCGGGGTCCTCTCCTGTTTGGCATCTACTTCTCAGAAGTCCAGGCCAATACGGAGGGTCTCTGGCTGACCAAGTTTGCAAATGACTGCAAGCTGGGAGCCATTATTAACTGCCCAAGTGATGTAGACATCCTACAGAAAGGCCTCACTGAGACCAATGACTGGTGTCGAAACCATAGCCTTAAGCTTAATGCCAAAAAATGCGTCATCATCCCTTTTGGGAAAAACACAGTTCCCATTAATTACCACATCAATGGGAGCCCACTGAATACTGAAAGCATTATAAGATATCTGGGGACACAGGTTGACAGCAACCTCTCCTTTGATCACCACATTGCCACTGTGGTCAGAATGTCCTTCTATGTGACACATCTCATTACCAAGGGTTTTGCATCCAGGAAGAAAGAAGTCATAATCTCTCTCTACTTTTCCCTCATTAGGCCAATCATCAAGTATAATGCCCCATTTGGCATGTACCTCACTAGACACATGCAACAGCTGGAAAGCCACAAAAGTACCTCATGAAGAGGATCCTAGGCCTTAAACACATGTTCTACACGGACAGACTCAAAAAATTCCAGCTATTCTCCATCTCATATTGTCTACTAAGAGGTGATCTCTGCTTGACTTACAAAGCCATGTCTTACCCAGCTCTGTTAGAAATGCTACATCTAAAGAAATCCCAATCCCTCTGCACCACATGCTCCAGAGACCTCAACCTCATTACTGCAATCAACAGAACATGCTGGAGGGATAGGTTCATAGCCCAGAGACTGCCGATGCTCTGGAATGGACTTCCCATACATGTCAAGCAGAGCACTTCACTGGCCCTCTTCAACAGAAATCTTGATGAGTGGATGGAAAATAGAAAGTTCACCCCGGGGGATCACTCCAGTGGTTCTACTTGATAGAGGCACTGGGAACTAATGTTGGGTGGCACGATGCCAGGGCACTTCTATGGGTTAGGCTTGTAAAGGCTCCAGGGCCATTAACCTAGTACACACCTATGAACCTATGAACCTAATACTAGATAGATTCACATTTTTAAAATTATCATTGAACATACCTAAGACCTTTGAATGTTCATTTTTTTGTTGTTGCTCCATCTCGGCTTCTGGTTTCAAGTTTTCTGATAAGGCATTTTGCTCTGTGGTGTGTTTACAGGTGCTGCAACTTGCTTCAAAGTTCTGTTCCCAGTTCTGGTTTCTTGATATACTTCCACAGGCTGAAAAATCCAGTCAGGCTCTCTATAAGCTCCTCAGCTATTAAAATGATGTAAGGAATTTTGCCTCATGAAAGCTGCGTTGCTTTGTTTTCTTTGCACCAGTCTTTCCAGCCTCCTTAACCCTTCTCCTTCAGTACTGCTAGATGCCATCAGATGTTCTTCTCTTCTGGTTTCACCTTCTTAGGTTGACTGACTATTTTCATGGAGTTCTTGCATTGGATAAGCCACTCCCCTCTCTTAGTACCGCTATGCAAGTGGTTAGTAGTGTAGATGAGAAAGCTATAAAAAGTATTATATTTAATAACTGGAATGCATTAAGCAGTTTTACTGAAGTTAAAAGCATTGTAGGAGAAAAAACAGTTTTTGTAAATAAAAGAGGCAAAAGTTTCAGAAACTTTTTTTCAAGTTAAGTCTTCCTATGAGAATTTCTTCTGAAATAGGAATGTTTAGATGTTATGATTGTAATTTTTGTTCATATTTGTATACAGGGATCACTGAAATAAAAGTTAATGAATTTATGGCCAGGCTTAATGGAAAGTGTTGTTGTAAGTCCAAATATGTTGTTTATTTAATCATTTGTGTTACATGTAGATAATTTTATGTTGGAAGAACCACCAGGGAGCTTCAATGGAGCATTTATAAATGTTTATATGCTGTACAAACTAGACATAGTAGCAATGCTCTTAGTAAACACTTCAACAATAGTAATTGTAAAGTTGATTTTTAAGTTGTTGTTTTAGACCAAGTTGCAAATTATGATGTTGTATTTAATGCTAAGGATGTATTGTATTTAATGCTAAGGATGAATTGGATTGGAGGGAAAGTTAGTTTAGGTTGGGCTTAATGATAAAGAAAATCTCAAAGCATTCAAAAGGAAGAAAATAAAGCATTAATCATTCAGTTAAGCATCTAATCAAGTATCACGTTTTATAAAAGTATTAAGAACAAAACTTGTTTTGCTTACAGTTACCTGTTTCCTTCCTCTTCCTCTCTCCTTAATGCTCTTCCAAACAGTGGCATGAAGTAGGGCATATGCTTTGGAGTCTCCTACAAGTTTAATAAAATAAAAAAGTCCAAGATTTACAGGTTTTCTGGTTCCACCATATTTCACAAATGACTGATTGTAATCCCACATTTATTTATTAATTTCTGAGTTGCTGGGTTTCTTTCTGTTGATCTCCATCTCCCATCTCCAGTCTCTGGTTCATTTCCAACGTACTCCTAGTTTTTCTTGGAAATGTCTGTGCTTTTTTCTGTACCTCAAACATTTTCCTTTAGAACACTGGAAAAGGTTTCACTGGCATAGTTTCTTAATGAGGTTTATTATCAGAAGAATAAGAAGCAGAGTCCCCTTCTGTTTCGTAGATCAGTTTTTGTTTGACAAACTTTTTTATTTCTTCCTTAACATGTTTTTCATCAAAAAATTACTTTGACTCTTCAGGAAAAAATATTCTGAAGATAGCTGGTTACAACAACTTGAATTTCACATCTGCCTCTCAGCATTCCCTGATTGCTAGCATAAATTTACTCCTCTTCCTCCTGGTGCACAGTGAGTAATAATTTTCCACAAACACTCTACTGTATCCATGTATGTTTAGTACTTTGTCCTTCTGCTACCATTTTGCCAGAATAAACTCTTTCTGCTGGTGGGATTACAGCTTTGCTATTACAGGTCTAGGCTACTTTCTCATAACTAGTTTTGGACCATACACATAATGTGCCATTCCAAATAACAACTCCTGCTGTGGAATACCATCCAGTTGTTTATTTGTGCTATCATAAAATTAATACAGTCTGTTCCTTCCAGCTTCTCTGGTACAGCAGAAACTTTCAAGTTTTCCCTATGTGCTCTGACCTTTAATTCTACCATTTTTTTAACTCTCTTCTTGAACAGTCTCATACTCAGATAGCCTTTTCTTCATTTCAAACTCTGATTTTTGCAGTTTTATCAGCTCATGTGAATATCTGTTTAAAGCTTCTTCTATTTTTCCAGACTTTTTGTTATTTTGGTTGATACGTTCCCTTAATGTTTCATTTATTTTAATCAGCTCTGAGCACATTTGGCTTATTTCGTCCTGTATATTACTGGAAGTCATGTCTTGCACCAAAGCTGGAGCTTGACCTGCTTTTTGCTGAATGGCTGCAGAATTCTTCCCAGCCAGTGTTTTCTCTTCACCTATTGTGAATGATTTTCTTTCAGGTTCTATAAATTTCTTCTTTGCTTGCATCCAGGTAGTGCACTTACTAGCCAGTAGCTGAAATGCACACCAAAAGACAAATTCACTGGCTCTCTTCTCTGCATTTCTGTTTTCACACTGGGAGAGTTGGAATTAAGATGTTCTTCAGTATGCAACCACCTTGGAGTTCCTCCTTGTAAATACAACATTGTCCTGGCTGCACCCCAGTCATCTTCCGTGGCCCTTGCATGCATTGTCCCATATGTATTGTTCTCCTCACATTTGCACAGAGTGCCTAGTACTCATGTTAGCCTGTTCCTTCTGACACATTGCATGCAACACTATTTTTTGGAGGTGTATTCATCTTCCTTAAAGCCAAGTACACTTTGAGACTGGTCAAACTCCCTCTCTTGAGCTACTCCATGCCCAGTTAACTACAGGCAAAATACATTACCACATCATTGCTAGCTATAGGTCCCCCACCATGAACCAAGAAAAGCACACCACCTACTTGGACTTACTGGAGTCACTAACTATACAGGCCTACACCTTAGTCATGAGAGATTTCAACTATCTTCCCATTGACTAGGTCACATACACAAGCATGAATATGCTTGCCCAGAAGTTCCTGGACTTTGTCAATACAAATGGTCTGGAACAGATAGTCTGCATCCCCAAAAGGGACTCAAATGTCCTAGACATAGTACTCACCAACATGGAAGGTCACAGCACTTTCTCAGTGTGATGACCTCCCTGGTAAGGTTGAACCATACATCAGTCTTGTTTGAAGTAACTATTGAATCTGTCACCATCACAGGAGAAAAAAAAAACTAAAAAACTTTTCCAAAGCAAACTACAGCCTACTAAGCAAAGGTATAAATAGTTTTATACTCCCCACAATCACAGACAATGACTCCTATGTAGAGGTGTACACAAATGCCTTGTATACAACTGTACAGACTTGGCTGTGCCTGACCGAATTAAAACCAAATCCTCCCAAAAAACAAGTCACCCTGGTGGACCTTAAGTATAAATAGCATATATAACAAAAGGAAGAAACTGATGTCTAAAAACAAGAGGGAACTGACTCAGCAGAGGAAGAATTCCTTCCACAGCTTGAACAAGCGAATCAGAAATCTTGTAAAGTCCTCTAAAGCTAATTACAAAGCTGAAATAGCACCCCTAGCTAATGATAATCATGTCATTCTTTAACTACGTCCAAAATCTAAAAGGGAATGCCCAGCTATGTGCTGAACTTGTCCCCTATGCCCATCTTAAGAAAATGGGCATCACACCTCTCAACTGTCCAGATTTTCACAGAATGTCCAGATTTTTGTCTCATATTTTTGGTCTATCCCTCATAAAATTTTTGATGTTCAGGCAAATCAGCGTGGATTGAAGACACTAAATAATGACATACATTTGAGTTTAAGACTTTATACCCTTCAGAAAATGCATGCTAACACAAATTATGTTATTCTCACAACTTTCTAAGTTTATAAGAGCAATATTTAAAATCTGCCCCTATTTTTGGGACTTAGTCCCCCCATTATTTTAAGCTTCGCCCAGATTGTTTTGGGCTAAGAGGTATGATGGGAATCTAATAGAAAAACTACACCTCCACCCCCATCCCACTCTTCGCATGACTTCTGTGTGTTCCTTTGCCTGCTGCTCCTCCTACCTGACTGTCCTATGCAACCATTTCTTTTCCATTAATGACAATAAATTGGTAAGAACTTTGCTGAAAAGTCCTTATCATAGTCCTTGTCAGTTCTCATATTGACACATTCTAGCATACGTGAACATGCATCATCACAGGTATTCTATATGCAAGCTGTTGTGTTCCTTGGATCATATGATGGTCATCTTGTAATATTCTTTACACAATGTGTGTAGTTTTCTCCAAGTGCGTACTTTAATGAGTTCATCTCAGTCATGCTAATTAGCTCCTATTATATTGTTAATCAGCTTTGGTTTGCATGTCTGTAGTTCAGTCATGCTAATCAGCCATTATGTGGTTGTGCAACAATTTTTCTATATCTCAGGGTACACCTTTCCCCACTTAGTATGTCACATTTTGAATTCTTATAAAAACATAAATCCAAGCATGAGTCCAACCAGAGAGCAAATTTATTACATTAAACGCTTTCATCCAAACACATAAGGGACTTCATTTTGATTCCTGGAGCGTTTCTCCCCAGGCCGCCACTGAAAATGGGCTCTATCCAAGTTGGACTTTCCCAGTAAGCAAGTGTTAAAATAAAAAAAAATAAATAAAAAACATAAATTTATTCTCTGGTTGGACTCATGTTCAGATTTATGTTTTTAAAACATTTACTTTCATCTGGAGAAGGGTTTGTAAGTGCCTGCATGTTTTGTTCATTTTGAATTCTACACAGCTGTCTCATAAAGTTCTGTTTGCTTATATGTACCTTCTTGCCATTGTTTATGATGGTGAAGATAAAAGCTGTAGACATCGCCCTTTATGGATTATCAGTCTGCTGCTATTAATTTTCTCTTCATTTGTTACTACTACTCTGTACTGACCTACAAATGTGTAATTATGTAACACAGAAATAATGCGAGTGCTCTGGCTTTAACTTGTGTAACTCATGGATGCACCACTTTTAGACTTACAGTGTATGCACTTGGAGCTTGTCATCACAGATCTCAGTTGCTAAAGAGATCTGCAAAGCTATGGCTACTTGCTAAACGCAATGCATTAAATAAATATCAGAGATAATGGTATAGCTCTTAAGATTCATTTTATTTTACTTAGTTGTGGTTATCAATGAGCAAGTTAATATTAAACTGAAGTAAAATTAAAGCTCTATTTTTGTATGAAGGCCAAGACTCAGTGAACGTGTGACTAAAAGCTGTTTGTCTTACTGCAGGGGGTCTCTGCTAGACAAATTTCCAGTTTCCAGAGATTTGGAGTTACAGTTGCTCTTTCTTTAATTATGCATTCAACACTAAGCTAATGCAGCTTGTGAAGTCAGAAATTTCCTGTTTCTAACTCCATATCTGGTCATTTCTGAAGGGTTGCAGTTAGAAGGTCTTCACTTTAGCCTTTTAGTACTCCATTTCAGTCTATTAAAAAGATGTTGAACTTGATACAATATTTGTGACCCTCCACTGAACATCATAATTCATTAGTTGCCCTGGCTGCTTGCAAAGGGTTACCCTCCCCTGTGAAGCTATACTGTTTCATGCTAGGATGATTTGCTGATAAATAATTTATGTCTCTTTCTCTCTCTGTCTCTCTCTGTCTCTCTCTCTGTGCCTCTATATGTATTGCTGTCCTGAGGCATGATCCGCCGCATGCTTTATCTCGAGATTTTTGTTTTTATTCAGATCTTAGCAAAGATCTTTATGACTTTTATGGTTTATGTTTTTTGTTAGAGGATTTTTTTTCCTCCAAATATGTGCTTCTTTTACGAGGACATCTTCATTGTTTCATGTACTCCTGCATACATTATTTTACATGCCAGTCATTGAGACTTTAGTTCTTCCTGCTATGACTATCATGTAAATTGTATAAATTTATTGTACATAAATAGTGCATTGCATTTTTATGTTTGTACAATACAGTTTTATAACCTTTATGACTTTTGCCAGCATGTTACTGTTGGTCTCTTTGCCTGTCGGTATATATGTCTGTCTATCAATTCATTGTTGCTGACTCAATTATAGTTATATAAACTGTTAATAAATGCCATAATACTATTTGCATGGATCTATATTTTTATGTAGCTACTGTGGTAGCTCAGTCTGAAATTCTAGAAATGTACTCTTTTGCTCTCGCTGTTTGAGCTCAGTGTAGCTGTTACACATTTGCTTTTCTGCTAAAGCATGAAAGTATATACCAGAAACCAGCATCTAGTGTTGGGCAGTGCAGTGGTGCAGCAGTTAGTGTTGTCACCTCATAGCAAGAGGTTTTCTAGTTCAATTCTCAGCTGGGGTGCCTTCTGTGCGGAGTCTGCATGTCCTCCCTGCATTTGTGTAGCTTTTGTCAAGGTGCTACAGTTTCTTCCCCCATTCCAAAGATATGCCTCTGGAGTGTTTCTCCTCAGGCCTCCACTGAAAATGGGCTCTGTCCTAGTCAGACTTTCCTGGTAAACAAATGTTAGATTAGTATTAACAACTAAACAGTGTCACCATGGCAACAACACAGCGCTACTATTTGATAAGAAGACTGACGAAATGCCAATATTTTGTGTCAAAAATTTTTCAATGAACATTTTATAAACTAAAACAAGTGCAATAATGTATGAATATTGGAGAAATGACTAATGCATACAAATAAAATACAAATTACAGGTGAACATGTATACAAAGTACAACAATAATATGTATATGAAATGAAATAACAATAGTCTTTCAACAACTAAACTGTAACATGTTGAGTACAACCAGGATATTGAAAATGCAGCAAAAACTGACACAACATGTAATTAAGAGACACCATAAATGACCATAAAGCAAAACAAAAGAGAGCAAAAAATGTCTGATGTCTATATAAAAGATGAAAAACAACCAGGAAAACTCATGTTTGGAATAAAGTTGAAACAAACATTTGCACAGGGTAAACCAGTTAGTAGATTGACTGCGATATTTTGGCAAATATTTAAATAGGTTAAGATGTTTTTAAGCAAGTCTGGAAAAGTTAAAAGTTAAGTTGCTCTGCATAAGCCAATGGATAGATACATATAATATTTTAATAAGGAAAAACATGAAAATTAGTATTCTTAGTGTATCTTTCTCATCATTATAATTAATTATTGCTAAGTTGGCAAACTAAGTCAAAATGGATTAAATTACATTTATTAAGTCTGTAATTAAGATCTGACCAGATTTTATGCACATATGGATAAAAACAAAAAATATGTAGTACTACTAGTATATCTACACCTATCTAATTATAGAACTTATATGAGGCCAAAAAGTCTGAAAAATAAGATATGGCTTTGGAAGGTATTAACTATGACTTGTTGAAATTATACATGATGGTATTCATAGTCAGTTATGCATGTGTGATGCACTTGCAGAAACTGCACACATGCACAAAACAAGTATGATTTATACAGGTCTACTGCACATATGTGCACACATTGAAAGGTCACAGAGACAGTTGTATGTAAATAAGTTCATAAAGATACTTAAAAGGGATGATGTATATAAATACTGCACTGATGGTAGACCAGTGAAGCAGTTTCCATGCCTTTTATGATTCAAACATTTAGCTATACACGTGCACAATGCTCAAAAAGGTTTTGAAAAGCCAAGCAATGCCATTTCTTGTCATTCAGCAAGCAGTGAAGATGCTTGGTTTGTCAGTGGGTCTTGCTGGTTCATAATCTGAGGTACTTGTTTTCCCAGTATTGCAGCATTGTGAGTGGAGTGGTGCTTGGCAGCCTTGGAAGAGGCAACAGATAATGCCTTATAACTTTGATGAGTGGAGGTGTTTGAATATTTTAGAGTAGAGAGGGACATTATAAGAGCTTTGGTAGACTTGTATGTACCACAAAATGGAACTCGGGAGAATACATGGCCTTAGTATTTCTGTGAATATCAAAGTATGTAATAAGCCCTTACTGTACTTGCCACAGCCTCCTTTCATTGACAGACTGGGACATGTTTAGAATCTCTCAGGCTTCTACCTCGAGGATACTGCAGCAGTTCCTCAATGTTATTCTAGCCAATGTAGATGAGTATATCAATTTACCAAAAGACAGGGCCACTTCCACATGCGGTCTATGGTCTTGCACACTTCCTTGAGGTGCTTGGTATAATACGTTGCACCCATGTGGCTAACAGGGCCCCACCTGAACAACAGGGGGAGAAGTACTGAAATCGAAAGGGGTACTTACCATTCCAGCAACTTCCAGACAGTGTATGATGCACAGGGTTGTAACACCGATGTAACAGCCCAGTATCCAGGAAGTAGTCATGATTCGCACATACAGCACACAAGTTTACTGTGCCGCAACCTCATGCACAGTAGGATACAACATGAACAGTTTGTTGCAAATTATACAATAGTAACTTGTTGGTATGTAAAAACATGCACACTGATTGGTCAGTCCAACCAGCATGCCCATTGTAAAATTGAGCATGTACCAATAGATAAACGTCTGGCTGCTGAAGTCTGACCGGACTTTCTTCTATTAATATATGCCATGGAACTCACTGCCCAATAGCATAAATCCTGTAGCTCATATAAACTTAGAAAACTCCTAGAATAACATTTAAAATATTGACCTTTATTCCCATTATTTAGGGCTTTGCAGTTTTCTTGAGCTAAGAGGTTGAGATGAGCGGTACATATGGAGGACAGAGAAAATACAAGGAAAATCAGGTACATTATGCAAAACTAAAGAAATGTACCTGATTTTAATAGTATTTTTGCCCTGTCTCTCTCATACCTCTAAACTGTCCGGATTTCACAGTGTTTTTGTAACGGAGATCTTCCTTTCACCGTTGCTTTCTTTCCAAAGCACAGATGTACTATGTAAGCATGGGAATGTAAGTCCAAAACACATGCGCAGTATGTCAACAAAGTGGAAGAATGCAGAAACAACACAGAAAAACACCATGGCACCATTATATAAAGACATTATTTAAGAAAAGTAAGTCATTTTTTTCTTAAATAATGTCATTATATAATAGCTATAACTGACTCGTGGGTGTGGATGTATTGCAGATTTACCCACTGTTGCCTTTGTTTAATCACTTGGGCTTTACTTTCATGATTGAACTACACCAACAGTGGGTAACTTCAATACAAAACACTCACTCATCAGTTATTGCCAAAATATACAGTAATTCAATTTGTTGTCCCCATAACTATTGTTATATGTGCTAAGGATTACACTCCATCTTTATTTGTCCCCTCCTAATTATGGTTTTCAGGCAATGCAGGCCACCCACTCAAACCTTGAATGATGGCACCAGTTCATAACCAAGAGGGAGCTACAGAAGAGTGCTTTAACACCACCCTGTCCTAAAAGAGTCTGGAAGGGGCTTCAGTATGACCCTGCTAGTGCAAGGGTTTTGCTTCCATTATACAAATCTACAATGTGACCTATCACTGAGTATTGTGGGTCTTTTTTGTATATATAATTCTTCCTAAGTGAAGAAACCAGATAGAGTAAAGAAAGGTAGCTAGGGTTAGACACCATGGATACAGTAAACAACTGGAACATCTTTCTCTGTTCTTCATTGGATATAGGGTAGTACTGGCTGACCAAATTTGGATCTGGAAGTGTCTTGTGAATGATTCATTAGCTGCTATACTGAGTATCTGTTTTATAAAATATTATGTCTCTAGAAGAAATAGTGAGTTATTAGTGTCACTGCCCAAGTCTAGTTCTCAACTTCAGAGTTCCTTCTATAATTTTAGGACTGGTAGACTGGGGACAGCTTATTAATGCACATAAGATGTGCTGAAAGCATAATGCTTTTTAAAATGCTTTATGTGCTTGGTTTTGGACTAGAGTATTTGAACTTGGTTTACCTTTGACAAACTGTTAAATGGTCCCAGTGGGCTTTGAGTTTGTAATCTTCAACACTGAACATTTGCACAGTGGACAGTGGGCAGCGGTACAAGTTCTAGGCATACCAGCACAGAGAATTGTTTTTGGAATAGAGGGAATGTGTGTCTGGTGGTCATCAGTAGTCTGTGGGGTAGCAAATGACGTGGATGATGTGTAAGTAACCATGTTCCTTATGAGAATCATCATATTATTATTCCTGGCCTCCACCATTCCCATATATAGTGAATGTCCTCACCTACACTCTACAGAACTCTAATCTCATATACCTTTCTCCCAGTGGCAGTAACTTGTGCCTGAACAATTTCAAGGCACATTTGCTGCTATGCAGATAATGTCTAATGTGCCTCTCCAGCAAACTTTGATTGATGCCTTGACTTGGTACCCTTGTGGACAGGCTGCACAGTGAGTGGTAATTAAACATCTGACCTTGTCATGTCTTCTTCTAGAGGTTCACAGTGTATACCAGAAAAATATGCTTAGCTACAAGGGGATTAAATCCCTTCTAGTAATGGGCATTTCCCCCAGTGCACTATGTGTGACTGTCTCACTAGTTCCGGAGTTATCAACATATTGGGGGGAAGGGCTCTGCCAGTATAATTTGCAACTGTGTGACACTGTCTTCAGGTTGTCACATGAGTTTGACGGTAATGGCATCATTGCCAACTCAAAACCAGCCTACTGTGGTATACCACAGGCTATTGCTGATGGTTCATGGCATGCCGCACCTTTGAACAAATGATAAATGTTTTAATATAGTATGCCTCATTAATCACTCCTCAGTAAATCCCCATACAGGTATTAGTAAAGGGGGAAATGAAGAAAATACATATGTAGCATCTGATCTAGCTCATAGGTTCATAGGTTCATAGGTAGGTACTAGGCTATTGGCCCTGGGACCTATACAAGTCCAGCCAAAAAGGTACCCTGGCTTTTGCCACTCAAGAAAATTATTTTCCTGTGCCACTGTCGAGCAGAGCCACAGAGGTGATCCCCGGGGTGAATTTCCTATTTCTTATCCAATCATCAAGATTTTTCTTGAAGAGTGCTAACAAGGAGCTTTGTTTGATATAGATAGGTAGTTTATAACAAAGTATGGGAAGTCTCTGGGACAGGAGTCTATCCCTCTGGCATGTTCTGTTTATTGTGGTTCATAGGTTCATAGCTTGGTACTAGGCTATCAGCCCTAGGGCCTATACAAGCCTAGCCGTAACAATTCACTGGCTATTTCTTCCCACACTATTTACTTCCCTGGACCCCTGTCTAGCAGGGTGACTGACGTGATCCCCAGGGTGAATTTCCTTTCTCCCATCCAATCATCAAAGTTCCTTTTGAAGAGGGCCAAAGAGGCACTCTGCTTGACATGTATGGGCAATCTATTCCAGAGTCTGGGGAGTTTCTGGATCAGGAACCTATCCCTCCGGCATGTTTTGTTTATTGTGATGACAAGGTTTAGATCCCTGGAGCATGTGGCTCTGAGGGATTGGAATTTCTTTAAGTGTAGCATGTCCAACAGCTTTGGGTTTGACATGGCTTTGTATGTTACGCAGAGATCGCCTTTGAGTAGACGATATGCGACAGAGTATAGCTGGAGTTTTTTAAGGCGGTCAGCATAGGGCATCTGCTTTAGGCCTGTGATTCTTTTAGTGAGGTATTTCTGCGGCCTTTCCAGTTGTTGCAGATGTCTTGAGAGGTACATACCAAACGGGGCATTGTATTCTATAATGGGTCTAATGAGGGATGAGTACAATGGGACAATGACCTCTTTTTTTCTGGATGAAAAGCCCTTAGTGATGAGGTGTGTCACATAGAAGGATTTCCTGACTGTTGTGGCGATGTGGTTATTGAAGGTGAGACCACTGTCCACCTGTGTCCCTAAGTCTCTTATCACACTATCAGTGTTTAGTGTACTGCCACCTATATGGTAATTCACGGATACATGTTTTTTCCCAAAGGGGATAACTATACATTTCTTGGCATTGTGCTTGAGCCCATGGCTCTGGCACCAAGCATCTGTTTCTGTAAGGCCCTTTTGTAGAGTATCCACATCATTTGGGGATTCATTAACGGCTCCCAATTTGCAGTCATCTGTGAACTTTGTTAGCCACAGTCCCTTAGTGTTGGCCTGTACTTCAGAGAAGTAGATGCCAAACAAGAGCAGTCCCAGGACTGAACCCTGAGGTGCTCCACTTGTCACTTGTCTGGAGCTGGATTTGGAGTCAGCTACTTTTACAGTGTGGGTTCTATCAGTAAGCCAGTTAGCAAACCATTGGGTGATGTAGGGATTAATGCCCAGCTTAGTAAGTTTATCTATGATTCCAGAGTGGGGGGTGGTGTCAAAAGCCTTGGCAAGGTCTAGATAGGCTGTGTGGACCACCTTACCCCTGTCCATGGCTCTGGAGACTGATTCAAAGAAGTCAATCAGGTTCAGGAGACATGATCGGCCCTTCATGATCCCAAACTGTTTGGGGTCCAGTGTTTGAAGGTTGCCAATGTCTTTGTTTATAAGTTCCATGATAATACGCTCCATGGCCTTGCAGATAAGGCTTGTCAGGCTGATGGGATGGTAGTTTCCGGGATCCAAGGTGGATCCCCCCTTGTGGAGTGGGATAACTGTAGCTCTGTGCCTCAGTGGGCACGAAACCTGAGGTGAGGCTATGATTAAACATGACACTTAGATGAGGTGCCAGTTCATATTGCAGTTCATGTAGTACATAGCCCAGGATGTCATCTGGTCCCATGGATGCTGCATTCTTAGCTTTGGAGAGTGCATTTTTACCTGTGTGGCCATTATTACTGGAATTTGGCAATCTTCTGGTATTGAGATGGGCCATTTAGGGGGTAAGAGGGGGGTGAAGTTGGCACTGAATTGATCTTCCAGGATATTGGCAATATCCTTGGGATCAGTATATTTAATGCCATTCTGTTTTAGCTCAGAGCAGATCTGAGCATTGCCATTTAGATTCTTGACATAGTTATAGAATGCCTTGTGGGTGTCTTTGGAATCTTTGGCAATTTTATTTTCGTAACTAGCTTTGGAGGATTTTATGAGGGATCTCAATTTCTTACTGAGGCTGGTAAGGGAGTTTTTTGCATCCTGGGAGTTTCCCCTTTTCTGCAACAGTTTCTTCCTTTTGTTGTAAAGTTTGTTTATGGCAGGGGACCACCAGATTGGCTTTCTTTTTTTGGATGAGAGCATCTTGGTTCTAATTGGGATGGCACGATTCATGCATGAGTGGATGTGCTCGTACAGTGCCTTAGTGCAGGATTCAGCAGTTGAACTTTCAGTTCCCATCTGCATGGGTGTCATGAAGTTTGTCACTTTTGACTTGAGTAGCATGAAGTTGGCTTTGGAGAAGTTTTTTATGGAGGTTTCCTTACCGGGGGTGGGGGTGGGATGTGGATGTTAAGGGTGATTAGCTTATGGTCTGACCTGACTAACGAGGGGGTGACCATAGGTGTGGAGCATTGATTTCTCATGTTGGTAATGACCAGGTCTAGGATATTGGTGCCCCTGGTGGGACTATGGATTAGTTGATCCAGGGCGTTGGAATTTATGAATTCCAAGAACCGTTGGGCAAAAGTGTTGGTACATGAGTAGTTTTCCCCAGTTAATGGCAGGGTAGTTAAAATCACCCAATATTAGGGTGTTTGGCTCTATCTTAATATTTTCCAGTATGTTTAGAAAGGTGTATTGAGAATCTTGAGGTATGGTGGGGGATCTGTAGCAAGCTGCAATTTGGTGACAAGGTTTAGGTCCCTAGAGTGTGTAGCTTGGAGGGATTGGAATTTCTTTAAGTGGAGCATGTCCAACAGCTCTGGGTTTGACATAGCTTTGTATGTTAGGCAGAGATCACCTCTGAGTAGGTGATATGGGATGGAGTATAGCTGGTGTTTTTTGAGACGGTCTGTGTAGGGCATCTGATTGAGGCTGGTAATCCTCTTTTTGAGGTATTTCTGCAGCCTTTCCAGTTGTGTAGATGTCTTCTGAGGTACATACCAAAAGGGGTGTTGTACTCTACAATGGGTCTGTTTGTAATAGTTATGCTGTCAGTGATGAATTACCTGATGGGGAAATATTTCACCACAAGATGAGTAGTGCATTCTATCTGCAAATAAATGCCATATTTTAAGTCATACTGCACAACAGCACTGACTTACTGTAACACCTGTATGAAGGCTGTGTTTGCATACTATGCTGCTGGTATCCACTCCTCCTTGAAGAGCACCGCTTCCATCATCCTCTGCATCACAGTTATCTCCACATAGTGATGCCAGATACTCATCATCAGGTATCAGACTTTGGGCAGTGGAAGGACAATTACTTGTGTTAACCAAAGCAGTTGTATTCTGACATACTTTACTCCTGATATCTGATATGGGACACTGCATTATTAGTTCACTTCCTACACTGCCAAAGTACAGTTTCTTCCCCCATGACATTTATGTCTGCCAGTACTTAGGTCCACATTTCATATTCCTCTACCTGTCTATGACCTTTTTTTCCAAATAGACATTTTCCATATGTCTTAAGTGCATCCATGAGGATATGGTTCTCCTCAGGAGTAAATTTATCTCTCCTGTGTCTTACTCCCTCAAATTGTAACATGTTACAACTAGGAATTACAAAATCACTGTCACTAACTTGTAACCATGTGACTCAAATGAAACAAAAGCAGTACACCGCCTTTCAAGACCTATGTCAAACACTGCAGTGTGAGTATGTTCCTTACTCAGTGGTACAACTGCATTATTCCAGCATTATTTCCCTTATGTTTGTCTGTGTGTGTGTATGTGTGTGTGTGTGTGTGTGTGTGTGTGTGTGTGTGTGTGTGTGTGTGTGTGTGTGTGTATGTATTTGCCTATGTATAGAGTACTGCACTGTATATTGAAATGCTTGATGAACTGCAGGAATGTACACAGAGCATATAAAAAAACAACACAGATGGAAAGACTCAGATACAGAAAAAACTACATTTAGCTAATCTCACTATATTTTTCTAACTGACTGAAGAACTAATGTTCACTAGTTACTTACAAGGCAAGATGAGCACGGATGAGTGTCTTGTCAGGTTCTAAAACAAAGTTCACCCCTCATATCTCTCACTAGTATTTAAGTACAATTTCAGTGCTGTCTACAGAGTGACATCAGATCTGGTCACCTGACTCTGTGATTCCCATACTACCCTCCCACTAGAAGCTGAGTCAAGATCTGGCAATGATGTGTTACAATACACACATAGAACTTCAGCTAAGGTTTATTACAGTATCTGGAAACTGTAAAACAATTCCAAAACTTCCACCATTCCTGAAGAAACTAACAGGCTATTCTCTGGCACCACAGGGTAGCAATTAGTTCACCACTAAGGACAACAGAGCAGGATCCCAACCCAGGCTTTTCACAGACATTGAGTGCCTGGCTGCATTCAGACCTTTGAGATAAAATCTTTATGGCCTAAACCAAATCATTTAATTTCTTAAGGTTAGCTAGGCTGAGTTTAACCCCTTCCCTTCCAGTATCCTGTGTTAAAATATATACATTTCATCAGTTACAGCAATACAGTCTATCATGTATATTTATTTTCTGTTCAGTAGGAACCCATTGTTGATACATTTTTTACATAAGCAACTTTACAAATACATTTGTAACACAAGTATCTGTACAAATCAGTTTGATATTCAAATGACATGTAATTCTTTACAAAACTCCAACTGGCTATGCTGGTATGTGTTACACATGTACTACCCTACTCCCTCTGACACAACTGGCACTACCTCACATCATCACAGGTAGTTTGCCTTGGGAATTGATCCTAAGTGTTACTGTTTCTTTTGAGATTATAGAGTTGATTTTGATTGCAAAGGAGACAGCTTTATTGTCAGATCTTACCAGGGAGGACAAGTCACCGGGGAGGGGAATGCAACATTCTCCCATATTTGTGAGTATGAGGTCCAGTATTTTGGAGCCTTTAGTAGGCATACTGACTATTTGGTCAAGGTTGTTTGTATTTACAAAGTCCTGGAATCTCTTTGCCTGTAGATTTGAGGCCATGTAGGATTCCCAGTCTATAGAGGGGTAATTAAAGTCTCCCATGACTAGGGTGTTTGGTTGGATGGTAAGTGTGGAGGCTGCCAGCCCAGCTAGCTAGAATTTTGTAAATAATCCTCTGTCATTTGTAAATATTAATATGATCCATAGGGTTGTCTTACAAATGTAAGTAAACTGTATGATATATACTGAGCTTCAAGAATGTAACCACAGTGTATCCTACAGGGAAAGAACAGAAATGGGTGTAAACTGCATGCCTGTGCAAATATATGTTTTAGTAGTAGTACCTGGAACATACAGAGTTAACTTGCAAACCCTCAAGAAAATAAGCTGAAATTGTTTATGATTGTATCTCTCAGTTTCAGCAAGAAGACAGAATGTCTACAGCTAGAGCTTCTTTCTATCGTCTTAACACAGAAATAATTACTAGGTTTAAAATGTAAAAGTGTTAATTATTTTATGACTTCTAGTTCTAGCTAAACATCTGAGAGAGAAGTATTTTTCACAGAGAAATGTTACATTCTGTTGGTATCTGTTTAACTTGGGAACTAGAGGCAGGTGTTAAATAGTGATGTCATCTAGCTAACCCAGCAGTAATGTGTATTATTAATTTAAGAACTATCTCAGAAAGAAAATCTGTGCATTTTGTATCTTTTCTTTGGACCTGAAACATCCATCTTCAGCACTTCTCATCTGCATTTGCTTTGCTCTGTAAGTAAACCTTAGATTACAGTGATTTCTCTTAGAGATAGATAGGACCTTAGTAAGATTAGTTTAGATGTTTTCTGTATTTATGTGAGACTGTCCTGCAATGTTGTTTTAAAATAGTTCCTGTGATTCTGAACTCTGTTGTCACTGTATTGAGTTATTGAGTATTGTCTTGTGGTTTTATTTATTATTAAATATATTAAAACTTTTAATTGTGGCTGGTCTGTTTAGAGATATTTAAGCTCTGAGAGTACTTGCATATGTATTTGGTGACACTGTATATGCCACTCTTAAATAGCCGTAAAAGTCTTGGACACACTTACCATTTGGATAATAGTAACATTACACAGTAGAATCAGTCACCATTTGGGAAGGGCATTATAGTAGCTGATAAGAGTTGTTGGTGGCAGCCGGTACTACCTTATAGTATGGGCAGAAGGGGACATAGCTAGTGAACCTGTGCCAGCCTACCCCAGGAGTGTCTGTCTGTATATAAATGAAATCTCAAAAAGTGTGTGTGTGTGTGTGTGTGTGTGTGTGTGTGTGTGTGTGTGTGTGTGTGTGTGTGTATGTGTGTGTGTGTGTGTGTGTGTGTGTGTGTGTGTGTGTGTGTGTGTGTGTGTGTGTGTGTGTGTGTGTGTGTGTGTGTGTGTGTGTGTGTGTGTGTGTGTGTGTGTGTGTGTGTGTGTGTGTGTGTGTGTGTGTGTGTGTGTGTGAGCTACTTGGGCAGGGACATGAAGCACTGGTTGGACAGAGAGGGTGCTAGAGGTTTGGGCTTGACCACACGGCTGAGATCTTAACCCTATAGCTGTATCAGCAGGGAGTCTTATTGGGGATCTGGATAAAGAGAGAGAAACCAGCCCCAGACTGACTGTGATCTCTGTGTGCTAAGGGAAATTGTACTTTACTGTGTGTGTACTTGTTATCCTGCCAATGTGCATGTTCCTCACTGTGCTAGTTGTGATGATTGAGGCTCCTTGATTACTGGGCCAGTGCAGGGGCATCACAGTAAGTGTCTCTACTAGGTCCAAGTATGCATTGTGAGCTTCTTGGGACATTGAGGTTGACCTGTAGTTTGCTATGATATGGTACGGGATTTTGTCTATGGTGATCTGCATGTGGAAGAACTCCAATACTTCATCCTGTTTGATCAACCTACAGGTATGTTTGTTATTGATGTATATCAAGATACCTCCACCTTCAGCCCTTGTTTGTACAGCTACTGGTCTAAAAGTGTGAAAGGCGCTGAAACGTTGCACTGCCAGGGTACTCTGCTGCTTTAAACCATTTCTTAGTAACTGCATAAATGTCTATATTCTCAAGTGTGAGGAGTCCGTGGAGGGAGTGTAGTTTTTAATACCTGAGGTTGAGTTGAGCTGATTTTGCTATGTCAGTAATAACAGAGTACTTATTAAGTAGATCAGTCTTGTCAGTTACCGGAAGTTATTTTAACTTCTGCAGAAGATAGTGGTGAATACAGGAGTAGGCAAGAAGTCCAAATGTGCAGATTTTATTTTCTGTCTGTAGTCTTTTAGTGTTATAGGAAGAATGGAAGGTCAAGCAAAGTAAGCCATATTCCAGTTTAGGGAGGAGAACATCTTTAGTTAGGGTAGTTCTAGTTAGAGGAGTTAGAGGGTTAGAAATGGTTTAAGCTGGAAAAGAACATTGCTAATAATATTGTCAGTATAGGTAGAAAAGGTCGAGAGAGCAACCAATGGTGAGACCCAAGTATTTGTTCTCAGTAACATAGAATATGATGTTAATTTGATTTTCTGTTATATAGGGGTAACTGGGGAAATTTGTGAGTGGATAGAGAATAACGCAACATTAATTTTTTTTCTGATTTACCAAAAGCATATTAGTTGTTGTCCATTTGTAAAGACTGGAGAATGGCAGCTGAAACTGGATGTGCAAGTAATTTAGCTTGCTGTAGCAAGATGTCATTAACATACAGTGTAATATTTAATGTGGGAAAGTCCTCAGATGAACAATGAGAAAAGTAGTGTTTTTAAAACTGAACCTTCAGGAACTCCTTTATTAAGGATAATCATTATTCGTTCCCCTTCATATGATCGAATTTCTCTAAACTCGAAAGTCATAAACTCGAAACCAGAATCTCGAATTTAGAGAAACTCGAACATATGAAAGGGACAAAAAAAAATTAACACCTTTCAAATGTTTTCACAGGGGGGCTTTGCCCGCCTGCACCCCCCACACCTCCCCTACTTAAATATACCTACTCCGAGATCACACTATAGTGAAGGAAAGGGAAATCTTCCATTCCGCGCTATATGCATAAGCACAAAATGGAAGATTTTCCATTCCTCCTCTATAGTGCAGTCAAGGAACATTCACATTTAAACTGCTAGGGTACAGGGGACCTGGCCCCCTGCAATAAGGTAAGTTAACTTTTTATTTTTTTAAACCTAAGGCTCCAATTCGCAATTTCAAGTGAATGGAAGTTCGAGATTCTGGTCTCGAGATTATGAATTTCAACCTTCCATCCATTCGATCTTGTGAAGTGGAACCATGATTATTAGATTGAACCCAAAATTATCTATTTGGCAAAAGTTGAAATATCAAGACCTGTTTTGCTGAATCCCAAGATGCGGCCACTGAATGGATGAAAATACAGACTTATATATACTATATCTGAGATTGCCATATCTTGGGATATGGTGTTCTTAGAATTGGTATATATAAGTTCAGAGTGTGTGGTGGGTTTGCACCTCACATTTCGTGGTGTAAGAGGGCTTGTTCCACAGCATAAAAGAAGTTTAAAGGAGAATAGAGATGTTTGATATTCATTCTTCTCCTGTGTTTTCAGTCTTTTATTTTTGGCATATTAGAACTCAACATTTTGTGACTCCCAACTTTTCAATCGGGAGCCATTCTATTCACCAGATAACTGCCCTCCTCCTCTTCCTTTACTGCTCCCAGTACAGGGAGAGTCTGCAAGCAGCAACAGGAGGGCTTTTCAAAAAGATAAATAGGTGGCCTGATTCTGGTTTGGTGGATGAACTGCAGGCTATAACAGGGATATCACTTACAGGTGAGCAGTGTCGCCACAACAAGGATGACCAAGAATGCTGCCAGCCCTGCCACCTTGCCTAGTGGATGACAGAAGTTTAGGACTGACAACTGGGGTCATTTAGTAAGTATTTATTCACTAATTACAGTAATAATCTTCTTTAATAATTCCATAGTTATGAGTCTTTACTGCTGAATTACTGACAACTCTGCAGTCTCTCCATTTAAAGTAGTAAGCAGATTAAATTCTGGGCTCAGCATTAGTCAGCATAGTAGTTGTGTGTACTTCATTCTTTCTAGAAAATATTTATTTTAATGTAAAATGTTATTAACTTACTGAAAAATATCTAGCTTTGTGCAAATTTTCTGTGTAATACTTATAGGTCTCTTTCATTCAAGTATTTCTTACAGTGGAAAACCCACTGAATAATAATGCCTTTGGTTGTGTCCATCACAAACAATTTCAATAGGCAGGCATCCATTATTGTAATCAGTAGTGCACTTGGAAGCAGGCATGGGCTGAGGGTGTACTGTAATGGTTTACACTTTCTTTAGTGACTACAGACAATAAATAGTACATTCTTTAACACTGTTTGTTATAATATATCAAAAATGACAGTACTTTGCTAATAGGTTCATAGGTTCATAGGTTCATACTAGGCTATCTGCCCTAGGGCATTTACAAGCCTAGCCAGAGTGTGTGTGGCTTTCACCACCCCTTAGGATGAGAATACTACGCCCATTTAGGGTTTTAGTTTACTGTGCCTCTGTCTAGTAGTGACACAGAGATGACCCCTGGGGTAAACCTACGATCTCCCATCCACTCGTCAAGATTTCCCTTGAATAGAGTTAGTGAGGGGCTCTGCCTAACATGGATTGGGATTCTGTTCCAGAGTGTAGGGAGCCTCTGGGTTATGAATCTGTCCCTCCAGCACATCCTATTTATTTCTGTGTTGAGGTTTAGGTCTCTTGCTCTCGTGGCTCTGATGGATTTGGATTTTCTGAGGTGGAGCATGTCCATTAATTCCGGATTGGACATGGCCTTGTACGTCAGGCACAGATCACCTCTGAGTAGGCGGTATGCGACTGAATAGAGCTGTAGTTTCTTCAGTCAGGCAGCATATGACATATGTTTAAGACCCTTTATCCTCTTGGTGAGGAACTTTTGGGGTCTTTCCAACTGCTGCAGGTGTCGGGTAAGATACATCCCAAATGGGGCATTGTACTCAATCATTGGCCTGATAAGAGAAGAGTACAGGGGCACAATGACCTCTCTTGATCTAGATGTGAAACCCTTCATGATAAGGTGGGCAATATAGAAGGTCTTCCTAACCACTTTGGCAATGTGAGTGTCAAATGAGAGGTTACTGTCAACCTGGGTCCCTAGGTCCCTGATTACCTCTTCCATACTCAATGAATTACCACCTATGTGGTAATTTGTGGGTACCTTGTTTTTCCCAAAGGGTATGACTATACATTTTTTGGCGTTCAGCTTAAGGCCATGGCTCTGGCACCAATTATCCATTTCTATGAGGCCTCTCTGAAGGATGCTTGCGTCCACTGGAGTATCAATTATGGCACCCAGTTTGTAGTCATCTGCGAACTTTGTCAGCCACAATCCTCCTATGTTTGCCTGTACCTCAGAAAAATAAATGCCGAATAAGAGGGGTCCCAGGACTGAGCCCTGTGGGACATCGCTTGTGACCGGCTTAGAGTCTGACATAGCTCCAGCAACTCTGACCCTGTGGGTTCTGTCCTTGAGCCAGTTTGCAACCCATCTTGTGACATATGGGTTTACATTTAAGCTGGTGAGTTTGTTTATGATGCCCGAGTGGGGTATTGTGTCGAAGGTCAAGGTAGGCTGTGTGAACTGCCTTACCCTCATCAATGGCCTTAGTGACTGTTTCAAAAAAGTTGACCAAGTTCAAAAGGCAGGATCTGCCCTTGACAAAGCCAAATTGGGTAGGATCCAATGTCTGTAGGTCCCCAATGTCTTTGTTTTTGAGTTCCATAATGATCCTCTCCATAGCTTTGCAGACCAGGCTCGTCAAGCTTATGGGGCGGTAATTCCCAGGGTCCGTAGAAGCACCGCCTTTGTGAAGTGGGACCACTGTTGCCGTATGCCACTCTTTGGGTACGTATCCTGTAGTAAGGCTAAGATTAAACAGCAGCCTTATGTGTGGGTTTAGTTCCTCTTGGAGTTCATGTAACACACAGCCCGGGACACCGTCCGGTCCCATTGATGCTGTGTTTTTAGCTTTAGAGAGGGCGGCTCTCACCTGGGCATCTGAGATGTTAGGGAGGCTACACACTGCTGGATAGATATTTCTCCTTTTGGGGGGGAGGGGGAGGAGAAATTTGCACTGAACCTGTCTGCCAGAATGTTGGCAATGTCAGTGGGTTCAGTGTATTTTGTGTCATTTTGGACTAACTGAGCATATCTGGGAGTTTCCACCCAGGTTTCTAACATAGCTAAAGAAGGCCTTGTGATTGGCCTTGGATGATTTTATGAGTGATCGTAGTTTTTTGCTAGTACTGATCAGAGATGCCTTCCCTTTTAGGGATTTTGCTCTGACATGTAGTAGCTTCCTCCTCCTGTTGTAAAGTTTGTTTATGGCTGGGGTCCACCAGACCGGGCGCCTGCCTTTGGGGGAATGGGTCTTGGTTTTATTTGGGATTGCATGATCCATGCATTCTTGAAGGTGCCCGTAGAAGGCATTTGTAAAGGATTCAGCAGTGTGGGTTGCGGTTTCCACTGGCTCAGGGGCCTTGAAGGATACCACTTCAGTCTTAAGAAGTGTGAAGTTGGCTTTTGAGAAGTTCTTCACTGTGGTCATTTGTGCAGGGGGTGGGGGCGGGATGTGGATTTCCAGTGAGATTAATTTATGGTCTGATCTCACCAATGAGGGATATACTTCCGGTGTGGAGCATTTTGTCCCCATGTTTGTGATGATCAGGTCTAGTATATTATCTCCTCTTGTGGGAATGGTGACTAGTTGTTCCATCGCATTTGAGTTGATGAATTCTAGGAACCTTTGGGATAGGGTGTTGGGGCTTGAGTAATGTTCCCAGTCTATGTTTGGGTAGTTGAAGTCTCCTAATATGATGGTATTTGGAGAGACATTCATACTTTCCAGTGTCTTCAGGAAGGCTGTGTGGGGTTCCTGAGTTTGAGAGGGTGGTCTGTAGCATGCTACAAACTGTAAGGCAGTTTTGCCTATGGTTAGTTGCATATTTTTTCTCATGTTCCCTTTTTGTCCTGCACTACATGATGAGATAGATATAATCCACCACTTCTTTCACAAGAGGCTGTAATAGCTGTTCTCCAACCCTGAACTAATTTCTTCTACTTTAAATGAAATTGTTAGCAAATGCAAAATAATTTAACAATCACTGCATTCTGTTCGTTATTTCTTTTTATATTTATCTTTCTCTCCAGAAGAACCTGAGGCACCTCAGCTACAGTCATCCACACTAGCCTGGGAGAGATCCCTGCAGTAGCATGTCCCAGGTCAGCTCTGTCATGGAGAAGTAGTGACTCCTGTCCTGCAGGCAGCCTCTGGCATTGCAGCCGCCACCCAGGACAGCCCTCATCTGCAGACTGTGGTGAAGGCTGGCTTTTAGAGGGCTACAGAGAGGCTGTGGGGCCCATACAAACATCTCCTGCAGCAAGTGCATGATTCACTGCCCCAGCAGGCTCCATCCATTGAGCTACAGTAGGCCACACCCTCAATATCTGGTTCTGCCTGCACAGGCACCCCCGAGCAGTGCTCTGAATGAGACTCTCCAAGTAGGGGTGATAGTTGTACTGGTCCAGTGCCCACATGACTTCCATCACATGTGGATTCTCCCATTGTGTCATACCCATCTCTAGTACAGTTCCACAATTTCTCTCCATTATCATCTGTCCTCTGTCTGATAATCTTCCCTTTCATTTGTGAATAATACCTGTTGTGTCATCACCCATTCCTATCTGTCTTGTCTGTTTACATTTATTGTTGATACTATAATCTCCTCCTTGCCTCTCATACCTTCCCTTCCTAACCTTTATCCTACCCTACTTTCTATTATGTATTTCAGAAAAAGTGGTCTGTCCCCACCAAAAAGGTTCCTTCTCCCCCACCTCCACCAGCACAACTCTCTTTTGTCATCCTACTGTGTTTCTCCTTGCCTACCCTTTTTCACAGTTACAAATGTAATAAACTAGTATCCATTAATGGTCACCTGCAAAACAAAGCTGCCAAAGTGAATCTAACTGCTAGACAGCAGCAATGACCTCATTTTTGCACAGCTACTCTCACTCACATTTCACAATAAAAGCAAAAAAGTTGTGCTCATCAGTGACCTATTGCCAACTTCTGAAGGTTCATTGGAAACGTATGAAGATATCCACATACACATCTATTTCTGCTGAATTACTGGCTTAGTTTACAGATTTTTATCTCTGCACTCTTTGTTTAGGCAGTTCTTTGCCAGCTACACATAGGTTAAAACAAGTACTGCAAGTTCACATTTAACACAGCTGCATATTTGCAAAGCACAGCTGTTCACACATTCACCTTGCACATTTGTGCAATGTAGGACTGTGACTACCACCCATATTCTGTGCAATGCAAGACTTTGAGTACCACCCATATTACCTATACAACAACTTCCTGAGGGGTATACAATAAACTGATAGTGACAATATGTCATCCTCCTAGCTTATATCATTTAAAAATAAGTTGTAATATTTGGCTCAAAAAGATGGATTTCTGTGTTAAATTTTAATTTGATAACTAGACTACATGACTTAATTGTGGAACAGTAAAGCATTTTAAGTAGCTGAAAATGGGTACATTATCTGACATAGTGAATTTGGATGTCTGCATCCTCCCAATAATATTTATTTTAATGTTGTGTAGCTGGAAGGTAAATTATTAACCTCAATGATTTCAGTTTAGGAATCAAAACTAGGATGTAAAAAGCCCCTACCAATTTACAATTTTGCGAGAAATGTAAAATGATAACGGTTAATAGTATTGTTTTGTCATCTATGAGCATGTTTGGGTTATTATCTGAGCTGGAAAATGGTAAAACTTGGTTTATGACTAACAGATGAATTAATTTATGGAATAATGAGACATAACTGGTGAATGTAGATTAAACCTTAAAGCATGCAATGGGTCTGTGCATTAAAAATGTACTGTGTGAATAGTACAGTGGTAAGAATTAAGAATTACAAAATGCCAACCTATCCACTGGCTTTTATAGGAATAATGCTACAACTCACAGGTAGCAGTTAATCTGGATTATGAAAACACAGGAAGCCATTCATAGTTTGCAGAAAAATATTATGCCAATCACTGATAACAGCTAGAAAATTGCTTTGATCCTTGACGCAGTCAGAAGTATCCCACTTTAGTAACATCCAAGACTGCTTACAAATAAAAAAAAAACAAACAAGTCATTTCACCATGCTCCTAAACCACAAGTAGAGTTTCATTATCGAAAACCTCTTTCTATGTACAACAGCTCTGGTTTTCCAATATCACACAAACACAGACCTCTAGAAGTACAATCCCCCGTCTCGCTGATCCCAGTATTAACATTAGTGAATGCCAGTTATCTTGGAAAGGTTACAAGCCATCAGAAGGAATCACTTCTTCTCTTTCTTTATCCAAATTGATTCTGGTATTCTGCAGAGTTTTGTTTTTGGTACACTTGTACTCACTTAGTTTTGTAAATTAAATTGTGAGTTAACGTTGCAATGGCAAACTTGTCCAATATGTTGATGATTTAACCATCACCCTGAATACTTCCATCATAACAGTTGAAGCTGAACTGCAAGCAATTAGGCACTGCAAAAATGGCTTGATTTGCACCAAAAATTACCTGAAGACATATTCACCATGATCTTTGAACATTTGGTAAACTTGTCCACATCCCTGTTACTAAAAATAAAAGTGACTCCTTGTCCTCCATCACCATCAACACAAGTTGTAACAAACTTAATTTCATGTCAGAAATATACCAGAAAATTCTCAGTTTAAAAATTCACTCAAAACACACTTTCTTGCAAATTGGATTGGTCCTTGTGTTATCATTGTTCAGTGCAGTGACATTTAAAAAGCATCCGAATCTGTCAATCACAGTAAACTTCTCCATGTTTTAACATGTGTATGATTTGTGGACCCAACAAAAAGACAGTTATCTTCTTATCTTTCAAACACAGCCTTCAGTATTATGGCAACTTCTTGTGTAATTGTAGTCTTATAAGTGAGGCCCTCCAAAGGTCAGGTTTTGGCACATTACCCATCTCTACATTTATTAATAACTTACCAGGTGACCTTAACACCATCAATTGCACAGTGATGACCCACCACTGGACCAATAATCAAGGAGCTTTAGTCCTTATCACTGGCACCAGTGGGGAACATACCATGGGCGGATGATAGGTACACACACTGTTTTTACAGATGCAGCTCTCTGGATCAAGTGCAATTTCCCTTAAGAGCACACAGAGACCACAGTCAGTCTGGGGCTGGTTTCTCCCTCTTGCTCCATGTCCCCAGTATGATTCCCCACTGGCACAGCAATAGAGTTGAAATCTCAGCTGAGTGGCCAAGCCAAGACCTCCAGCACCTTCTTTGTCCAACCAGTGCTTCGTGTCCCTGACCAAGTAGCTGACACACACACTCTTTAAGGTTTGATTTATACACACATACACACATACACACACACACACACACACACACACACACACACACACACACACCTGGGAAAGGCTGGCACAGGTTTGCTAGCTATGCCCCCTTCTACCCAGATTATAAGGTAGTTTTCAATGCCACCAGCCAGCTCCTTATCAGATACTTTAAGGCCCTTAACAAAGGGTGTCCAATCTTATTGTGTAGTGCTACTATTACCTCAAATGGTAGTCTGACAAAGAACAAGGCTATTAGGAGTGGCCCACAGTGTCATCAAATAAATATTCAAGTACTCTCAGAACTTAAATATCTCTAGACAGATCAGCCACAATGAAAGGTTTAAATATGTTTAATAATAAATAATAAAATAACAAGAAAATACTCAGTATATAATTACAGTAACATCAGAGTTAAAAACCACAGGAAATATTTAAAACAACATTGCAGGACAGTCTCAAATAAATAAAGAAAAACATCTAAATTAAACTTTGCTATATTCCTGACTGTATCTAAGAGAATTACTAGTCCCTAGTTAACTTACTTACAGAGCAGAGCAAGTGAATGATGAATGGATTAGACCAGGTCCAAGACAGACTACAGACTGTTGTCCCTCTATCAGAGAGTTCACAAATTAATATCTCAAATATTACTGCTGGGCTAGCTTGCAGAATGACATAATTTCTTGTCTTCTGACTCTATCCCAGGTGAAACCCCCACTGCTGAAAGCTAGCAGCATTTAGTATGTACTTGTGAAAATACACAGACATCAGATCTTTGTCAAATGGTGGAAGTCATAAAACAATAAAACACTTCCAAAACAATACAGAAAGCTTCTCAGCACAGACATTGTGTCTGTTACTGCACTGAAACTGAAAGATAACATCTTTTTACTGTGTAGCCATAACATAAGTTAATTTCAGTTATTTTTCTGAAGTTAACCTTGTGTATTCCAGTTTCCACTGTTAAAATATATACATCTAATCAGTTACAATAGTGCAGGTACATTTCTGTACTATTCCAGTAGGGCATGCTGTGGTTATATTTCAAGCACTTTGAAAGATGCCTTCAAGCAGTTTGATATACACATGACATAAAGTTCTAATGCATTTGTAACACAAGCATCTTGTATACATCATGTTAATATTCATAAATGACATATAATTGTTTACAAAATTCTAGATGGCTGGGCTGGCAGTATCTCCTTTCATGACATACACACTGTAAGAAGATGACATAATTATCCTTTCCTCTAGCTTCTTATTCAATGATCTACAATACAAATTACAAACTAGTTCCTATCTCCCACTGAACTAGCAAATTGAACATTAACCAATTCTAACAGTCATAGATCCTGTGTCATGATATCTAGGACTCAAAAAAATCTTTCAAGTATCCTTTTACTTAATACAATTGACACCCTATTATCTTAATACCTGTGCTATTTCACCAAATGTACATGGATATTACATTGGGCCAACAGCTGACATTTATTCTTTACACAAATCAGATGAAAGATAAAACATTAAACCATCTAACATTTGACTATAATTTTTTCATCTATTGACCTTTGAAGACAGGAAAGCTATAGGAATCAATAAGTTTTCACCTAAACTTCAGTATTGCTTACCCATATTTGCTTTCAGCTTCTCTTTTAACTCTTCAGCACTGCAATCTGCTGCTAACAAATATATTGCCCAGTACAATAGGCTATCACTGCATTAAAATGCAGAAGGTAATTTGGGTTACTAGTCACTTGCAGGGCAACAGTACAACTTAATTGACTCACTTTTAAACTTCTTTCAACAAGTACTCTGTGCCTCGTGTCTTTAAACTATACTGCTAATTCCCTCAGACTTAGTGCAGGTAGTACCATCCTATTAGCGTGCCTTCCCTTGAAAAAAAATGACTTATGTGAAAGGTTCTTTGTTAAGATCAGAACTCACTTCTTAGTTATATAAGATATCACTCCACTTCATGGGCAGAATTCAGAAAGCTTACTGCAATGGGGAAGCCTTATCTCAGAGGGTTTCTGCATTGTGGTAACCCTTTCTAATTCAGAGACTGCTCTTTTGCTACAGTTTTTCCCTGCAAGTAGCAATAGCATTGGGAGCAGTCTTGCTGTGAAAGCGGCATGCTAACACCATAGTACAAAAGGGTGGCTAAGTCTAATTATCTATGTGCTCTCTCTTAGAAATGCCAGCTTTGGATTATTTGGATTAATCAGTCTTCCAGGTTAGTTCATTGTCTAGGAGAAAAAGGTGAATGACATATTTTGATGGCATTCACTCCGATGGGAGTAATTACATCTCATACATGACTACACATAAGTATAATGGAGCCGTGTGTGTGTGTGTGTGTGTGTGTGTGTGTGTGTGTGTGTGTGTGTGTGTGTGTGTGTGTGTGTGTGTGTGCGTGTGTGTGTGTCTGTATGTATGTGTAAGTATAAATGTGCGTGTCTGTGCATAGATGTCTGAATGTGTGTGTGTGGGGGGGGTGGTTATGTGCACAGATGTTTGAGTGTATGTGTGGGTAGAAAGGTGCCTGTGTTACTGTGATGTGCCCACTTCAAATGTGTGGTAACTACGTGTCAGTGAAGTGTTCCTCTACAGCTTTATTTTTCTCTGTTTCACTAATTGAGTAGCCTACATTAGCCAGTTAGTGTGAGTGGGCATAATCTATCTGAATTCCAAGGCACATTGAGAAAAATACTATTAATTTCCTAAAAAAGAGATATGAGTGTAACTATTTCTAGGAGCTAAATTACTCCTTTCCTATTTAGAAAATTATAAAGCACCAATGATAGTTTAATTACATAAACTGTGACATGATTGTAAAACTTGAATGAGATTACATGACTGCAAAACTGCAATGATGCACAGATCCATATTAAATAAGTTACCTTGTTTCTCTTTGATTTTTTTCTTTTCTTCGTCCCGTATATTATGTGTATGTCAAAAAAAATTACACGATTTTAGTTTGTACTGAAACTGTGAAACTATTTGTGCAACATTAATGTCTTATTATTACTGTCAGCTATCTATACTTCTGACTAAACATAATGGTTTGGGTTGTAGATGGAAAGAGCCCATGTTCAACTACCAAATTAACAAAGTTTAATAATAAATAATTAAGTAAATAGTTTACTGTGGCTTGTCTCTATTTTTCTGTCATATTTCCTCTCAAAACTCTAGTTTGCCATTTATTTTTCTCTCTATGTTTAGTTCTATAACGTATTCCCTTCTTAACTGATACTAACTTGTTCATGTCTTCTTCCTTGTTTTTCTCGTGTAATAGTATTCCACTTTTGTTGTGTATATTGTGTATGTCCTAAACTTAGGAATATCTTCTAAAATTTAATATTATATTGTAGAGAACAAATGTATTCTATCTAACCCTAAGGTTCGTGTGTACTGCACGGAAGTTCAGTACAACGCCCATTCGTTGTACTGAACTTCGCATACGTGCACTTTCGATTAAGTGCATTTTCGCTGCAGTGTGCATTCCATACAGTATTTCGAAGTAGTGAACCTTCGATCTAGTGTATGGAATCCATATGTGTATATATATATATATATATATATATATATATATATGTATATATGTATATATATATATATATATCTCTCTATATATATATATATATATACATATATATATATATATATATATATATATATATATATATATATATATATATATATATACATATATATATATATATATATATATATATATATATACATATATATATATATGTGTGTGTGTATATATCTAGGTATGAATTACTTGGGGTCTATTGTCTCATGCACAAAATATATTTTACTGCAGATTTAGAGAATGAATTTCATGATAAGTGGCAAGTATGGGTTCCCTAATCCTTTACAGTGCAAGGTATACACAAACTAAACCTTATTCCATTTATCTGTTTTTTTTTTCATGTTACAGTAGTAGTTCCCATTTGCTTCAATGGTGTCTAACTTTCTTCTGAATAAGGTGTTATATAGGCAGTTTGTGTAGGTTTTATGACTGGAATATTTCAGAGAGGGTTCTACTCTAGTACTAAGATCTGGGACAATTTCTAATCATCTTTTCACAGCATCAGTTCATTTTTTATGCATCTTAGTACTGTGTTCAGAATTATGTTTGGATTTATAACTGTTACACTTGAGTAGTATGTTTATTTAGTTTATTTTTTGTTTATTTATATAGTTCAAATTGGTTCCATTGTGCCAATAATGCCATCTTCCATATGGCTTGTTGTGATCGATGTTTTAGTTTTATTTTAATATACTAAAATGACTACCAAAAATTAATAAACACACCATTTATTAAAATAATATAATAAGTGCTTTTGTCTCCCAGACATGCAAGGAAAAACTTCATCAGACTGCAAACATGTAATGTAGATGCTTTTCTATTTAAATACAAAACAGTACAATCAAGTTTACATAATTCACGAACATGAACATTAAATATACTAAATTATAACATTATAATACATTAATCAACACAGCTCCTGTATCTAAACTATCTCTTTTAAAATGCATTTAAAATTCAAGGCATTATTAAGCCTGGGTGACTCCAGTGCATTCAACCTCACCCGCCATTTAAATTCTTTAACTTTAATTTTAACTTTGGTTGTATAGTCCATTTGCTACTTGCATGGCGTTTTTTTTTTCTTTTTTTTCTTATAAAATATTTTCCCTGGCCTTTGAAGAAATTTTGTTACTAAAGGCTTGTTTTACTGGGCAATATTATTTTTGGGGGTGGGCCTGTATGAGCGAAGTATATGAAGTTACTTTGAAGTGACTGTGGTCCATTTTTATGTCTTTTTATTTTGCTTTAATTTTTTTAAATGTAAGTATAGGCTTGGGTTTGGCAGTTTTTTTAAGTGGGTTATGGAGGTTGGGGTGTATGTGAGAGTGCCTGCATATTGTATGCGTAGTATATTGTCTTTTCCTGTCATATTTAATAAATAACAAATATGGTGGATTTTTAGGAATATTAATAGCTTTGCTGACATATTAGATACAATTTTAATGACACACCAGGAGTGTAAATAGACTGTTGATGGTTAACAAACAGACTTGAAGGTGGTATGAGGACATAACTGGGAGATCAGAACTACCGTCATAGAAACAATAGCTGGCATCAGCATCAGGCCCTGTATAACACTAAGGTTCTCCAGTGAACTGACATTAAAGGTAAGAGAAAAAATTGTAGCATTTAGAAAATATAAGGAAGCACAAAAGGAAGAAGGCAGAGAGCAATACCACAGAGAGAAGAAGGTGAGAGCAATACCACATAGAAAGCAGAAAGGAGAAGGCAGAGAGCAATACCACTTATAACACAGAGAGAAGGTGAGAGCAGTACCACATAGAACGCAGAAAGGAGAAGGTGACAGTAATGCCACTTATAACACAGAGAGAAGGTGAGAGCAGTACCACATAGAATGCAGAAAGGAGAAGGCATAGAGCAATACCACTTATAACACAGAGAGAAGGTGAGAGCAGTACCACATAGAACGCAGAAAGGAGAAGGCAGAGAGCAATACCACTTATAACACAGAGAGAAGAAGGTGATAGCAGTACCACATAGAACACAGAAAGGAGAAGGCAGAGAGCAATACCACTTATAACACAGAGAGAAGGTGAGAGCAGTACCACATAGAACGCAGAAAGGAGAAGGTGACAGTAATACCACTTATAACACAGAGAGAAGGTGAGAGCAGTACCACATAGAACACAGAAAGGAGAAGGCAGAGGGCAATACCACTTATAACACAGAGAGAAGAAGGTGATAGCAGTACCACATTGAACACAGAAAGGAGAAGGCAGAGAGCAATACCACTTATAACACAGAGAGAAGGTGAGAGCAGTACCAAGTAGAATGCAGAAAGGAGAGGGTGAGAGCAATACCACTTATAACACAGAGAGAAGGTGAGAGCAGTACCACATAGATTGCAGAAAGGAGAAGGCAGAGAGCAATACCGCTTATAACACAGAGAGAAGGTGAGAGCAGTACCAATTATAACACAGAGAGAAGAAGGTGAGAGCAGTACCACATAGAATGCAGAAAGGAGAAGGCAGAGAGCAATACCACTTATAACACAGAGAGAAGGTGAGAGCAGTACCACATAGAACGCAGAAAGGAGAAGTTGAGAGCAATACCACTTATAACACAGAGAGAAGAAGGTGAGAGCAGTATCACATAGAACACAGAAAGGAGAAGGCAGAGAGCAATACAACGTATAACACAGAGAGAAGGTGAGAGCAGTACCACATAGAACGCAGAAAGGAGAAGGTGAGAGCAATACCACTTATAACACAGAGAGAAGAAGGTGAGAGCAGTATCACATACAACACAGAAAGGAGAAGGCAGAGAGCAATACCACTTATAACACAGAGAGAAGAAGGTGAGAGCAGTACCACATAGAACACAGAAAGGAGAAGGCAGAGAGCAATACCACATAGAATGCAGGAAGGAGAAGGCAGAGAGCAATACCACTTATAACACAGAGAGAAGGTGAGAGTAGTACCACGTAGAATGCAGAAAGGAGAAGGTGAGAGCAATACCACTTATAACACAGAGAGAAGGTGAGAGCAGTACCACATAGATTGCAGAAAGGAGAAGGCAGAGAGCAATACCATTTATAACACAGAGAAAAGGTGAGAGCAGTACCACGTAGAATGCAGAAAGGAGAAGGAGAGAGCAATACCACTTATAACACAGAGAGAAGGTGAGAGCAGTACCACTTATAACACAGAGAGAAGAAGGTGAGAGCAGTACCACATAGAACACAGAAAGGAGAAGGCAGAGAGCAATACCACTTATAACACAGAGAGAAGGTGAGAGTAGTACCACGTAGAACACAGAAAGGAGAAGGTGAGAGCAATACCACTTATAACACAGAAAGAAGGTGAGAGCAGTACCACATAGAATGCAGAAAGGAGAAGGCAGAGAGCAATACCACTTATAACACAGAGAGAAGATGAGAGCAGTACCACATAGAACGCAGAAAGGAGAAGGTGAGAGCAATACCACTTATAACACAGAGAGAAGGTGAGAGCAGTACCACATAGAACACAGAAAGGAGAAGGCAGAGAGCAATACCACTTATAACACAGAGAGAAGAAGCTGAGAGTAGTACCACATAGAACGCAGAAAAGAGAAGGCAGAGAGCAATACAACTTATAACACAGAGAGATGAAGGTGAGAGCAGTACCACATAGAACACAGAAAGGAGAAGGCAGAGAGTAATACCACTTATAACACAGAGAGAAGGTGAGAGCAGTACCACATAGAATGCAGGAAGGAGAAGGCAGAGAGCAATACCACTTATAACACAGAGAGAAGGTGAGAGCAATACCACATAGAACGCAGAAAAAAGAAGGTGAAAGCAATACCACTTATAACACAGAGAGAAGAAGGTGAGAGCAATACCACATAGAACGCAGAAAGGAGAAGTTGAGAGCAATACCACTTATAACACAGAGAGAAGAAGGTGAGAGCAGTATCACATAGAACACAGAAAGGAGAAGGCAGAGAGCAATACAACGTATAACACAGAGAGAAGGTGAGAGCAGTACCACATAGAACGCAGAAAGAAGGTGAGAGCAATACCACTTATAACACAGAGAGAAGAAGGTGAGAGCAGTATCACATACAACACAGAAAGGGGAAGGCAGAGAGCAATACCACTTATAACACAGAGAGAAGAAGGTGAGAGCAGTACCACATATAATGCAGAAAGGAGAAGGCAGAGAGCAATACCACTTATAACACAGAGAGAAGGTGAGAGCAGTACCACATAGAACGCAGAAAGGAGAAGGTGAGAGCAATACCACTTATAACACAGAGAGAAGGTGACAGCTATACCACATATAACACAGAGAGAAGGTGAGAGCAACACCACATAGAACACAAAAAGGAGAAGGCAGAGAGCAATACCACTTATAACACAGAGAGAAGGTGAGAGCAGTACCTCACAGAATGCAGAAAAGAGAAGGCAGAGCGCAATACCACTTATAACACAGAGAGAAGGTGAGAGCAGTACCACATCGAATGCAGAAAGGAGAAGGTGAGAGCAATACCACTTATAACACAGAGAGAAGAAGGTGAGAGCAGTACCACATAGAACGCACAAAGGAGAAGGCAGAGAGCAATACAACTTATAACACAGAGAGAAGAAGGTGAGAGCAGTACCACATAGAATGCAGAAAGGAGAAGGCAGAGAGCAATATCACTTATAACGCAGAAAGGAGAAGGTGAGAGCAATACCACTTATAACACAGAGAGAAGGTGAGAGCAGTACCACATGGAATGCAGAAAGGAGAAGGCAGACAGCAATACCACTTATAACACAGAGAGAAGGTGAGAGCAGTACCACTTAGAATGCAGAAAGGAGAAGGAGAGAGCAATACCACTTATAACACAGAGAGAAGGTGAGAGCAGTACCACTTATAACACAGAGAGAAGAAGGTGAAAGCAGTACCACATAGAATGTAGAAATGTGAAGGCAGACAGCAACACCACTTATAACACAGAGAGAAGATGGTGAGAGCAGTACCACATAGAACACAGAAAGGAGAAGGCAGAGAGCAGTACCACTTATAACACAGAGAGAAGGTGAGAGCAGTACCACATAGAACACAGGAAGGAGAAGGCAGAGAGCAATACCACTTATAACACAGAGAGAATGTGAGAGCAATACCACATAGAACACAGGAAGGAGAAGGCAGAGAGCAATACCACTTATAACACAGAGAGAAGGAGGTGAGAGCAGTATCACATAGAACACAGAAAGGAGAAGGCAGAGAGCAATACCACTTATAACACAGAGAGAAGAAGGTGAGAGCAGTACCACATAGAATGCAGAAAGGAGAAGCAGAGAGCAATTCCACATAGAACGCAGGAAGGAGAAGGCAGAGAGCAGTATCACTTATAACACAGAGAGAAAAGGTGAGAGCAGTACCACATAGAATGCAGAAAGGAGAAGGTGAGAGCAATACCACTTATAACACAGAGTGAAGATGAGAGCAGTACCACTTATAACACAGAGAGAAGGTGAGAGCAACACCACATAGAACACAAAAAGGAGAAGGCAGAGAGCAATACCACTTATAACACAGAGAGAAGGTGAGAGTAGTACCACGTAGAACACAGAAAGGAGAAGGCAGAGAGCAATACCACTTATAACACAGAGAGAAGGTGAGAGCAGTACCACACAGAATGCAGAAAAGAGAAGGCAGAGAGCAATACCACTTATAACACAGAGAGAAGGTGAGAGCAGTACCACATAGAATGAAGAAAGGAGAAGGTGAGAGCAATACCACTTATAACACAGAGAGAAAGTGAGAGCAGTACCACTTATAACACAGAGAGAAGAAGGTGAAGGCAGTACCACACAGAATGCAGAAAAGAGAAGGCAGAGAGCAATACCACTTATAACACAGAGAGAATGTGAGAGCAGTACCACGTAGAATGCAGAAAGGAGAAGGCAGAGCGCAATACCACTTATAACACAGAGAGAAGGTGAGAGCAATTCCACATAGAACGCAGGAAGGAGAAGGCAGAGAGCAATACCACTTATAACACAGAGAGAAGGTGAGAGCAGTACCAAATAGAACGCAGAAAGGAGAAGGCAGAGAGCAATACCATGTATAACACAGAGAGAAGGTGAGAGCAGTACCACATAGAATGCAGAAAGGAGAAGCAGACAGCAATTCCACATGGAACGCAGGAAGGAGAAGGCAGAGAGCAATACCACTTATAACACAGAGAAAAGGTGAGAGCAGTACCACACAGAATGCAGAAAGGAGAAGGCAGAGAGCAATACCACTTATAACACAGAGAGAAGAAGGTGAGAGCAGTACCACATAGAATGCAGAAAGGAGAAGTTGAGAGCAATACCACTTATAACACAGAGAGAAGGTGAGAGCAGTACCACATAGAACACAGAAAGGAGAAGGCAGAGAGCAATACCACTTATAACACAAAGAGAAGGTGAGAGCAATACCACTTATAACACTGAGAGAAGAAGGTGAGAGCAGTACCACGTAGAACTCAGAAAGGAGAAGGCAGAGAGCAATACCACTTATAACACAGAGAGAATGTGAGAGCAGTACCACACAGAATGCAGAAAGGAGAAGGTGAGAACAATACCACTTATAACACGGAGAGAAGGTGAGAGTAGTACCACTTATAACACAGAGAGAAGAAGGTGAGAGCAGTACCACATAGAATGCAGAAAGGAGAAGGCAGAGAGCAATACCACTTATAACACAGAGCGAAGGTGAGAGCAGTACCACATAGAACGCAGAAAGCAGAAGGTGAGAGCAATACCACTTATAACACAGAGAGAAGGTGAGAGCAGTACCACATAGAACGCAGAAAGGAGAAGGCAGAGAGCAATACCACTTATAACACAAAGAGAAGGTGAGAGCAATACCACTTATAACACTGAGAGAAGAAGGTGAGAGCAGTACCACGTAGAACTCAGAAAGGAGAAGGCAGAGAGCAATACCACTTATAACACAGAGAGAATGTGAGAGCAGTACCACACAGAATGCAGAAAGGAGAAGGTGAGAACAATACCACTTATAACACAGAGAGAAGGTGAGAGTAGTACCACTTATAACACAGAGAGAAGAAGGTGAGAGCAGTACCACATAGAATGCAGAAAGGAGAAGGCAGAGAGCAATACCACTTATAACACAGAGTGAAGGTGAGAGCAGTACCACATAGAATGCAGAAAGCAGAAGGTGAGAGCAATACCACTTATAACACAGAGAGAAGGTGAGAGCAGTACCACATAGAACGCAGAAAGGAGAAGGCAGAGAGCAATACCACTTATAACACAGAGAGAAGGTGAGAGCAACACCACATAGAACACAGAAAGGAGAAGGCAGAGAGCAATACCACTTATAACACAGAGAGAAGATGAGAGCAATACCACTTATAACACAGAGAGAAGGTGAGAGCAGTACCACGTAGAACGCAGAAAGAAGAAGTCAGAGAGCAATACCACTTATACACAGAGAGAAGAAGATGAGAGCAGTACCACATAGAACGCAGAAAGGAGAAGGCAGAGAGCAATACCACTTATAACACAGAGAGAAGGTGAGAGCAGTACCACATAGAATGCAGAAAGGAGAAGGCAGAGAGCAATACCACTTATAACACAGAGAGAAGGTGAGAGCAATTCCACATAGAACGCAGGAAGGAGAAGGCAGAGAGCAATACCACTTAGAACAAAGGAAGCAGAAAAGGTAGGAAGAAAAGTGGAAGCCTAAGTGGAAGGAAGACTATTCAGTTTTATCAAAAGGAGTGACAAAGTCTTATATAATTTTTTTTGAGAAAGTGGCCAAAGTTTGGAGAACAGAGAGAGAGAGACAGAGAGAGACGGGTGGGAGAAATAATTAAATAGCATGGATAGGGAATCCTAAGCGTTAGGGCTGTTCAACTGATACTTCTCTTCAGTGATTATTTATTTGTTTGTTTGCTTATATATTTATTTACTTGATATGTAAACTTAAGTAGAGAACTGATCCAAGTATATTTATTTCTGGTTCAGCCAATGAGAAAAATTATCAACCAGTAATAATGCAAAAATTAGAATGTCTTACAAACAACTAAAAAAATGCACAGTGATATACATTAATTTGTAAGATGCATAGCAGTAGATTTGATATACAGTAGCAATGTGTAATCACAATGTTTACTCCTATAAGAATAACTAAATACAATGGAGTAGCTTTAGTCCTAGATAGCATTTCAAGGCATGCAATAATAGTATTTACAGTTGCAGCTCAGCTGTGTCTCCAGTTATCTTCCTTTTAGATTATGCCTCTCAAAAGCAAAATTCTCATCTTCCACTGGGGATCATCACAGGACCGGAATCCCACAAGGGATGGTAATGCCCATCCCTCCCTGCTGTTCCACAAGTTGCCTGAGAAGCTAACTGAAACTGGGTCAGTTGGGCTGTAGTAGGGGCTTTAGCTGTTTATGCTACTGATGTGGCTAATATCATGTAGTTCAGAGAATCTATATCACATCATCGAATGTGTGAATATCGAACGCTCACATGAGTGAATATTCACGTACTAGAAAACGGTATTGTGGGGGGCTGTGCCCCCACACCCCCTGCTAAATATATATTCCTACTCCAAGATCGCACTACAGTAAGGAAAGGGCAAAAATCTCGATCTTCACTGTACCGCAAAAAAAATTCATAAACTTCGAGTACATGAATATTTGCTCGTGAGCGTTCAATATTCACGTATTTGATGATGTGATATAGACCCAGTGTAGAGATGTGGCAGCTACTGCATTAAATTTTCTTTCTACATTTAGAAAGTTTTGCAAATATACACACTACATGCTTACCACATGTTCTACTTTCTCATAAAGCAAGGGTGACATTTGGTAAGGAAGTACTAACTACTGCTTTAGAATTCGCTTTTATTGTTGTACCAACTCTGCTAAGATCCTATAACAATTTGAAATGATAACATACAAAATCTGCAGGTTTATGACAGATGATGCGATGGTGGGGCATCTCTGCCTGACTTTTTCCAATATTGGATGGATTCAGAAGGCATGTAACTGAAACACCTCCATATCCTAAAGGTGAATTAGCATATTTCCCATGAGCCTCCTTCAAATGAGCTTTAAAGCATAACATAGTGAAGTCTCTTGCTTGCAGGTGTCATTTTGATGGTTTTGCTTGTATGTTTGTGTGTGATTGAGTTATCTTTTTATTTTCTGTTTCTCAGAAAAAGATTACTTTTTAACAGTGTGCCACTAATATATCTGACAGCATACCAAATACATCACATACTGGGAGGAAACTTAACATTCCTTCCCTTTCTAAAAATGCTATTTGTTTGCCTTTCAAAACTACCAGGCATTACAATTAGGGCTCCCACTTGTCCCTCTTTGCAAGGAACACTCCCACTTTGGCAGTTTTGTCCTGTGGAAAAAAACTAAAAAATGGCAAATGTCCTGAGATTTTAAGACAAAATATATTTCTTAAGTTGTTTTTAATAGTTGCATAAAACGGTTATTTTGTATCTGGAACACATAAGCATTATATGACATAGCAACTTAAATGCTATAAAAATAAGCTTTTATTTTAGAAAAAAAGTAAAGTTCTGTCCTTTGCACTGGCTATGGGTATGTTTTGTCCTGCAAAATCTCACATTTCTACAAAAAATGTCCCACTTTGGGCATTTGAAAAGGTGGCAACCCTAATTATAATATGATTACAAGAAAGATATCTTCTATTGTCTGGGACCATGTAAACGCAGAATGCTCTAATAAATCAAATAAGAAGTGGCTTCTGCATGTACTTTTCTTCATTTAAACTTTTATCCTTGAGATTACAACTACTTTTCATGGGAATTTTACTTTAAACCTGACAGTTCCTACCAAAAAAGAGGAATTCCAATCAAAATCCTATCTCTCTACTGATTTCCCACCTTTCTATAATCAGTAGAGTCTGGTTTTCAGATTTTGCTGAATTCTGGGCTGTTTTGTGGTTTCTGTGTTGCCCAGACCTTACTAAGACAGAAGGAAGCTTCTCTGTTCATCATTGAGACTGGTGAGCTTTGCGCAGCCTATCTGTCGCTAGAGGAGTGGTTTCACTTCAGAATTTGTAGTTTTACTGGCCATTTTGGGATATTTCTATCCCTTTCATCTTTCTGTTTAAAAACCTGTGTTTGTGCAGTTTTGAGAATCGCGCAGCACCGTTTAACTAAGGTTAAACTATTCCCTGTTCCTGAAAGTCTGCTCTTCTAATTTTCCCATAGAACTAGCCAGTTTTCTAGTTTTAGCACTCAGAACTGTTTCCTTGTGCTCAGCACTTGTCCAAAACTCATTGCAAGCACTAAATAATCTACAAATTACTGCAGCACTCAACTTTCCACACTTGTTAGGAGGAAAACAGTTTTTAGTACTTAAATTAATAAGCACCTATCCAGGCATGTCTAAGGGTCCGCTCCCAGTATTTTCCCCTGTCCACCTCATGAATCTGGGCATCTTGGCACAATGTAGCAACTGCCTCATGTACACTGATAACCCTCTCCTCCTACCACCCAACATTACAATCTGTGAGAGATGTAGTTATATAGCCAAACTGGAAGTCAAGCTCCCTCCAGCCAAGACTGTACTAAACAGTCAAGAGGAGAAGGTAAACACCTGCACCACACCACACTCAATGCATAGTCCATCAAAGCCTACACCACATAAACCCACACATAGTAACTCAAAACACACACCTACATTCACGGAGGGTCTCAATAAAAATCTGCCCAAACAACAGACCTCCAAAGCTGAAATGCAAGCACCCCCCCCCAACACTACCCAAATGACACAAAACCTACAAAATCAGTATACCACTCAACCTCAGCCCATTAGGAAAACAATGTACCCAACACACTAGTCATAGGAGACTCGATAGTCAGGCACACTGATGGTCCACTCACCAGGCTAGACAAGGAGAAAGTTACTGTCAGCTGCCTGTCAGGTGCCAGGATCCGCCACATAATGCAAGCACTCAGGTCACTCCACAACAAGTACAAATATGACTCTGTCATTGTCCATGTTGGTGTGAATGACCTGAGGCGTACCTCCCTGGACTACATGAAAAGAGAATGGAGGAGCTCTCAGATTATATAGCCCAGGCAGGTATGACCCTAGCCCTGAGTAGCATCCTGCCATCGCCCAGAGTGATACCACAATACAAGGACAAAGTGATTGACTTCAACAACTGGCTAGGCTTCTGGTGTCATTCTAAGGGGATTCAGTGTCTGTTTGCCTGGGATGACATGATCGACAGGGCACAATGTTTTGCCAGGCTTGCACCTGTTGCCCTTGGGAGTCCGGATACTGGCTAAGGCTCTTGCCACCCCTATAGTGCCTTTTTTAAGTAAGTTTCAAATGACAAACTCACCACCATATCAGGTATAAGCAAGCAAAATCTGAGGGTAATGCTAGAAGTCTAAACCTCAAAATGCACTCACTTGAGGCACTCCTTAAAATGGAGAACATCGACATCTGTGCAGTGACGGAGACCTGGTTCAAGACTCCAGAGAGCACCCCTGCATTATGAGGCTATAAGTCATACCACACCTTCTGGCCACCTAACCTGGACTGAAACACTAAAGGGGGAGGCGTGTCCATATTCATTAAGAATATCCACACCTCCAGGCTAGTTGCTCAACATAATGCATCTGAAATTATCCAAATGCAACTAACACTGGGCAAGACTGCAATCCATATTGCAGCTTGTTAGAGATCCCATGCCATGCCCCAGGATGCTCACTCCACATTTCTTAATATATTGGGTAATATTAAGGTTAAGCCCAATACCCTAATAATGGACGATTTCAACTACCCCACCATCAACTGGGAAAACTACTCATATACTAACTCATTTGCTCAATGTTTTCTGGAATGCATAAATTCCAACGCCTTGGATCAGCTTGTCCATACCCCCACCAGGAGCAGCAATATCCTGGACCTTGTCATTACCAATATGGGAAACCAATGTTCCACGCCAGAGGTCAACTCCTTGCTGGTCAGATCCGATCACACGCTAATCACCCTAGACATCAATATCCCACCCCCACCCCCCATTAAGGAAACCACAGTAAACAAACTTCTCCAAAGCCAACTTCATGCTTCTTAAGACAGAAGTGGCAAGCTTCACAACACCCATACAGACGGAAAATAGAGGTACGACTACTGAATCCTATACAAATGCACTGTATAAGCACATACTCGAGTGCATGGATCTTGCCATCCCCAACAGAACTAAAATGCTATCCTCCAAAGAAAGGAAGCCAATCTGGTGGTCCCCTGCCATAGGCAAACAATACAACAGAAGGAAGAAGCTGTTGCAAAAAAGAGTAAAATCCCCTGATTGCAGGAACTCCCTGGTCAGCCTCAGTAAGAAGCTGAGATCCTTCATAAAATCATCCAAAGCTAGTTACAAAAATAAAATTGCCACTGATTCTAAAGACAACCACAAAGCATTCTACAACTATGTCAAGAATCTCGATGACAACACTCAAATTTGCTCTGAGTTACAGCACAATGGCACTAGGTATACAGAACCAACTGATATTGCCAACATCCTGGCAGATAGGTTCAGTGCAAACATCACCCCCCCCTCACCCCCCAAATGGCCCATCACTATACCGGAAGAATACAAAGCCGCTGTAATCACAGCTGCACAAGTAAAGACCACACTCTCCAAAGCCAAGAACACAGCATCCATGGGATCTGACAACATCCCAGGCTGCGATCTGCATGAACTACAGAAGGAACTGGCACCCCACCTAAGTACCATGTTCAAGCATAGCCTCACTTCAGGCTTTGTGCCTACTGAATGGCGCACAGTGATGGTTATCCCACTCCACAAAGGGGGCACACCATGGACCCAGGGAACTACCACCCCATTAGCCTGACGAGCCTGGTCTGTAAGGCTATGGAACGTATCATCTTGCAGCTTATAAACAAGGACATAGGTAACCTCCAAACTCTAGACCCCACTCAGTTTGGGTTTGTAAAAGGTAGGTCATGTCTCCTAAACCTGATTGACTTCTTTGAAGCAGTCACCAGAGCCATGGACAAGGGTAAAGTGATGCACACAGCCTATCATGACCTCGCCAAGGCTTTCAACACCATCCTTCACTCTGGAATTATAGATAAACTCAGTAGACTGGACATAAATCTCTATGTCACAAGATGGGTGGCCAACTGGCTCACTGACAGAACCCACATAGTGAAAGTAGCAGACTCCAAATCCAACTTCAGACCCGTGACAAGTGGAGTACCACAGGGCTCAGTCCTGGGTCCTCTCCTGTTTGGCATCTACTTCTCAGAAGTCCAGGCTAATAGAGCAGGTCTTTGGCTAATGAAGTTTGCAGACAACTGCAAACTAGGTGCCATAATAAAATTGCCTAATGATGTGGACATTCTACAAAGGGGCCTCACTGAGACTACTGCTTGGTGTCAAAGTTATGGCCTCAAGCTCAATGCCAAGAAGTACATTGTCATCCCATTTGGGAAAAACACTGTACCCATGAACTACCACATAAGTGGTAGCCTACTATACACCAAAAGTGTGATAAGAGACCATGGGACACAAGTGGACAGTAGTCTCTCCTTTGATAATCTCATCATCACAGTAGTCAGGAAATTCTTCTACGTGGCACACCTCATCACAAAGGGGTTCACCTCCAGAAAAAAAAGAGGTCATTGTTCCTCTCTACTCATCCCTCATCAGACCCATTATAGAGTACAACGCCCCATTCAGCATGTACCTCGCAAGACATCTACAGCAACTAGAATGGCCACAGAAATACCTCACTAAGAGGATTACCGGCCTCAAACAGATGCCATATGCAGACCATTTTAAAAAACTCCAGCTCTACTCTGTTGCTTATCGTTTACTCAGAGACGACCTCTGCCTAACATACAAAGTCACGTCAAACCCAGATCTGTTGGACATGCTGCACTTAAAGAAACCCCAATCCCTCTGAGCCACATGCTCCAGGGACCTAAACCTTGCCACCACAATAAACCGAACATGCTGGAGGGATAGATTCCTGTCCCAGAGACTTCCCATGCTCTGGAACAGACTACCCATTCATGTCAAGCAAAGCTCCTCATTAGCCCTCTTTAAGAAAAATCTTGACAAACTGGATGGGAAATAGGAAATTCACCCCGGGGATCAGTTCTGTGGCTCTGCTAGACAGGGGCGCAGGAAAATAACATTCTTGGGTGGCGAAAGCCAGGGAACTTTTTTGGCTAGGCTTATATAGGCCCCAAAGCCGATAGTCTAGTACCTACCTATGAACCTATTAAATGATGGCTATTATAGAGAGCAGCTTAACAAAGGAGTATCTCCAACTAGCTCCAACCTTCTAGGGTCAAGTAGGTTACATCTAGGTTTCGATTTCAAGGAAATTCTGGAATACTAGTTTTATGTGGCTACAGCGGTTAGCGTTGTTGCCTCACAGCAAGAGGTTTTCCAGTTCGATTCTCAGTTTGGGTGCTTTCTGTGCAGAGTCTGCATATCCTTCCTGCGGTCGCGTGGATTTCCTACAGGTGCTCCGGTTTCCTCCCACATTCCACAGACATGCAGTAGGTGGATTGGACACTAAAAATTGGCTGTGTGTGCGAGTGAGTGGTATGAGGGCTAGCCACCCGGCGGTGTAAACCTTGGCTCGAGATGATTGTCACTGTAGAAGTGACACCCCGATCCCATATGCAAAATAGGAAAACAGGGTTGAGGATGGGTATAAAATGTTGCAGTCACTGTGACATAATGAGGCTCAGAGTAACAGTTTTTAGAAGAACTTCAGTTAATTGACATGCCTTCTAAAACAACTGTTACAGACTTAAACTCTCCAGTGTATAATTCTCTGGCTGTTAGTCTTCCAGCTAGCTACACTGAACTAATTCAAGTAGTTATGCCTCCTACAGTGGGTACTGTTGTGATGGATTATGTCCTAAATGTTCTCCAAACTGGACAGCAGTTACACATACTGTAATAACATTGGCTCACTAAATGCCATTTTGTGTTCTTCTTTGAGCTTTGATCACTTGTCACCATACCCCTCAAATGTGTAGATTTTCACATAACGTCCACATTTTTGTCTCATATGTTTGGTCTATTCCTCCTAAAATTTGTGATCTTCTGCAAATCACTGAGGCATTAATTCACTAAATAATGGTATGTACTGAGTTTCAGACTTCAAATCTTTTGGAAATGCATGCTAACAAAAATCCTGTTATTTTAGCAACTTTCTAAGTTTATAAGAACCGTATTCACAAACTAACCAGATTTTTGGACCTTTGCCCCCCCCCCCCCCCCCCCATTATTTTAGGAATCTTTCAGATTTCTTGCGCTAAGAGGATGAGAGGTATGCTTGTTGTCACACCTTTGTTCCACTTGCCACTCAGTCAACACGTTTTGCCCATTAGTTACACACTGTAGAACAAACTTTGCTAAAGAAAGCATGAGGTAAAGGGCTGTTACGTCGGGGTCCAGAGAACGCACACACTTCAGTTGTAATCTAAACAGACAGTTGCTAGCTAGTCAAATTCAGCATGTTTATTTATAATAATAAAGTCCATGTTCCGCGGTTCACACACTAGTTAATTAAACGGCTATATAGAAGCGTAGCCTACTTCATTTTTAGGTTAAAAAAGATCTGATATGCTTCACTCTGAGAAGCTTTCTCTTGACCACGTATTTGTGAGCTGTTATAACTTGTGTGCAGTGATATAACCAAACCCACCTTGCATTTAGAGCCAGGCGAGCCTCAGCATGTGCGGTTTTTATCACCAGCAAACGGCGGAGTAAATGTTTTCCCTTTTCTCTGATCCTCCCCGTCTGTCCTCATTGGTCGTTGGCCCCGAATGACTTTCCTCTGTTAGTGTAAGAAGTTAAACATTTACAGAATAGAACAAAACCGCCACCAGAGCTGTGGGTGAGCAAGGTGACTGGGTATCTGCTACGGAGCGCTCGCACCAGCAGTGCTTCCTGGGGCTTCTTTTGCACCACTACGGTACCAAGCCCAAAGGCATTTACCATGCATGGAGAAAGTTGTATAAACAGCCCCAGCCTTAACAGCAGCTGCAACGTGGAATAGACAGAGGACCAGTATGGGTAGCGGATCCAGCAGAAGAAAAAAAGTTGCGAGCCATCCGAACGCTAACGGGCGCGAGGCTGAGAAGCCATTCACGCGCAGTGAAGCGGAGTGGGCGCGAGGTAAGAGCGCGGTGGAACAGGGAGGTGAGCTCGGGCACCGCGCGCACACCCTTCCCAAAGTTGTAGATTATACCAAGAGAAGCAGAGGCGAGCCAGCTTGGCTCAGTGAAGAAGAAAGCGACTCGGATTTTTCATTCCAGGATGAGGAAGATATCGATGCAGAACTGGATAGAATATTGCACAAATACGACGAGTACGAGCTTCAGTCTAGCAGGACGTTTCCGAAAAATACCTTCACTCGGTCAAACACTTACAGCTTTTGTGATACTATGCAAGTGTACAACGGACCCAGTTTTAGTTCCACACCCCTCATTCATCAGAGGCTGGATACTAGGGATCGACTTGCTGTCGTTTCGGAGGGGGCAGTTTCAGGGAATACTCGGATGTCGAGCAGACAGTGTAAACTAGAAACAAATCCACCTGTCGCGGCTTGGGGCAAGTGTCCACCTGAGAAGAACAACAAGTTCACTAAAGAGGTGGGCAGCCAGCGGACAAGCGGGTTGGTAAGTCAACACTTGCAGCAGTCATATGCACTGTTATTTAATAACAAACGTAACACAGAGAGGTGTGCATATGATCTATGTACACAGAAATGCAAATTTTGTTTATATGGGGTCAAGGCTTTGGTGTGACCCTTACTCGGAGGTGGTCCCACATATAGTACTGCACGGTAATATTGTCTGCCTGCGTGCAAGTTTTATTATTTCCAGCTGGACTTGATGCACAAAATTCTGCACGTCGTTTTATCATCCAGATGTTGTTGCTTGCTAGGCTGATCTTGACTAAAAATATTACTAATTATTTTATTTTTCACTACTGCTGTGCAGCATACCCCTGAATTATCCATGAATTTTTGCCTCTGAATTCTTCTTCCACCTTAGTAAAATTCGTGATCATTTATTTATTTATTTGCGTGCCAAGGACATACCTAGGCTAATTGAGTGTACTTGAATGAGTATATTTTTGTAGTGTCTCTTGGATAGGGTTGCCACCTTTTCAAATGGCCAAAGTGGGACATTTTTGGTACAAACATCAGATTTTACAGGCCGACACATACTCACGGTCAGTACAAAGGATAGAACTTAACTTTTTTGCCTAAATAAAAGCTTATTATTGTAGCATTTATGTTGCTTATTCTGTTACTTATAACATTTAGGTATTATAGATACAGAATAACTGTTTTATGCAACTATTCCATAAAATTTAGGAAATAATTTTGTCCTACAATCTCAGGACATTTGACATTTTTTAAATTTTTTGTCAGGACACAACTGCCCAAAGAGGCACTGTCCCTCGCAAAGTGGGACAGGTGGTAACCCTACTCTTGGAAACAATAGTATTCAAAGGACACAGGGTGTTTACTGTGTACAGTATAGAGCTATTCAAAACGTGTTTCTGTGAAAGGAATGCACCTGTAAAAATAACCATTTTATGGATATAACTGCTGACAGCTGAAAGCAATGTGGTTTTTTTTATGTGTCTAGGAGCAACATTCTGTGGTCTTGTTACATTTTAAATATTTGACTGGTGGGGCAATAGTGCTAGGTTTGAGTACAATATGTAAATTTCTGCCTACACACAGGAGAGGATTATACCTACTGAGTGATGGAAACAGTTGTATTTAAAAACACTGTAATACTTTAGAAAACAAATACTAATTAGAAATATTTTAGTTTGCCATCCTTGTTTAGGTAAAAGGCACCATTGTTTACAAATGACCCTGGTTTATTTTCCAGGTTGATTTTTCTTTCTTCTTGGTCCTTGAGATAACATGATGAGCAGTTAATATAGCCTTCTTGAATATCATGGCTGAGTCTATGTCTATAGATTTGCTTGATGTACACTTCCAGGGTTATGCAACATTATTTTACTATACCTATGTTCCCACCCCATGTAGATTATCGTGGGAATAAGATTGTGAATCTGGTTATTTTTGAATGAAATGCTCATGCTCTTGGATACATACCCTGAATTAACCATATCTACAAGCTACATTTCTTAGCTGATAGCCCTTCTTAATCTCCACCCTGCTAATGTTAAAGAGAGAGAGTCTCAAGAGGGTGAAAGCCCCCCAGCCAATGATATTAACAGAACATACAGATTGTAGATGCATGTAGTCCTAGTAACTTCTTGTAAATTTACTTAACACTGTCCATTATTTCTTGGGGGTGGGGGGAGTACGTGTAGTGAAATAATGCCAGTTGTGCATTTTCAGTCAAAACTTGCTTCTTTAAATGGTGTCAGTCTGAGGATAAATAGCTGGATATTATGTCAAGAGGAAGTTAAACATTCTGTCAGAGAAACACGAGCTTTGTTGACAGATAATTGTATAATAATGTGTTGCTGTCATTGCTTTATTATCTGCACTGACTTGTAATTCAATGTTTTGTAAAACTTTGTCATGGGACTCCTGCCTTCTACCAATGCTGCATTTTGGTAGTATTGTAGGGGGTTTTGGGAGGCTGCTAATTCTCTTTACAACGCATAACAGAACGTAGTGCAACAAGAGACTAATATGATGCCCTAATGTGCTCATGCATAAGTGATTTTCCTGAAGATCTTTGCAGAACTTCACTGTGCGTAAATATATTACGCTACAGTAACGCCCTACTTGGCCTATCCCATTTGACAACTTTTTTGTCAAATAGAAATGCTTTTACCTTAAGTAACTTATGCATTACATAATGTCTGTCTGTGTTTTGCTAGATCTGCATTAAATTTATTCTTTGCAGGTTTTCTGACATTTAGCATTTGTTTACTTAATAATGATTAATTATAGCTTAAGGTTATAAAAATGAATGTTGGATATGGTGGTCCTTCTGTCACTTTCCTGCTTACACCAGATGTCTTTGCCAACCCTATTTTGGAATTTCAAAGTATCAGACAAGCATAAATAGTTTTATACAAGTTTGGCTGAAATTTTGAAATCATACTCTGATGTTATAAAATAAAAATATCAAAGTAAACAATTATTTTATCTTTTTTTTTAAGAGCTGGAATTTTGTCATCTCCCATAATTTTTTAATATTAAACTTAATAAAGCAGCATAAAGCAGTTTTTATTTATTTAAGACAGAGAGAATAAGAGTTGAGAGTTCCAGTTACAAAGCAATGCAAAACTGTGTTATACCACTGGCTGTGTGTTTCTTTTTTTTCTTTTTTTTTTGCTATTTAATGAGACCAGTTGCATAATGGTTAAGGTTTTCACCTCCCCTGTACAAGGTACAAGGTTTTATCCTGACCAATGCATGTTTGGGGTTTCCATGTTCACACTGAGTCTCTGTGGGACCTATATCAAGGACCCATGCTAACAATGGGAGAGGTGTATGTGCCTCTGTTGGCCAATGTGTGCCTGCCATAATGCCCAGCACCAATAAACTACTGGCTGGCCAGTGTCCAGTTACCTGGGATAGCTCTGTTGAGTAAAAGCTGGATGTAAAACCAGTCAACCTGCCTGATGTAAACTAACTCAATCTAGGTTCACTGAACGAGGCTGGAAAGTGATTACATGATGGTAAGGAGGCTGGACATCCTATATATCCAGGAGACAAGGCAAAGCAGCAAAGCCACTTGGGATCCAAGATCCAGAATCTACTACTCAGGAGAAGGACGGGCTAGAAATGGTATGGGAATTGTGAGGGTGAGGCTTCAGAAGACAGTGAGGGATGTCATCAGAATTCATGGCAATCAGACTCCAGCATAATGCCAGAGCAGTGTTCATAATCTCAGCATATGCCCCACAGCAGACTTGTGATAGTGAGGAAAAGAGCAGTTGCAAGACCTACTAGATAAAGCCGGACAATGGGAACTGGTTTTGATAATGGGGTGACCTGAATGCACATATTGGGGCAGACAGAACAGGATATGAAAATTGCTGAATGCACATATTGGGACACATAGAAAAGGATATGAAAAATGTCTGGGACTACATGGATGGGGCAACAGGAATAAAGAAGGAGAGGCCATTCTAGGCTTCTCTCTGTCATATGGCTTATGGTAGCCAACACATGGTCCAGAAAGAGAGACAATGACAAGATCACATTCAAGAGTGGCCAACATGCAACTAAGGTAGACTTTCTTCTAGTAAGGAAAGGGCACTGGAGTAAAATCTGCAACTGCAAAGTCATCACCAGTGAAACATTTGGCCCACAGCATAAACCATTGGTTGCGACAATCAGCTGCAAGCAGTGTCAGAGAAGGCTCTAAGTTCAACAGGGACCAGGCTAAAAACCTGGCAGTTGATTGGAGAGAAATACAACAGTTCAAATAATTACTCAGGGCTGTAGCACCTCAAGAAGAAGAGGAAATAGGCAGAGCTGAAAAAGAATGGCAGCATCTTAAAACACCATGTGTAAGGACTATAGCTACAGAACAGATATGCAGTCAGGCCAGGTGTGGAAATAAAGTACGTAAGGAAAGCTGTTGGTGGAATGCAGAAGTCCAGGAAGTCATCAAAAGAAAGAAGGCGTGCAGGAAAAAGTGGGAGATATAAACGACAGACCAGGGTGGGAAGAAATACTGATTGGCTAACAGAGGCAAAGACAGGAGTTGCAATAGTAAAGAAAAAGGCATCAGTGGCACTCTACCAGCTTCTGCAAAGTGACTCAAAGTATAGAGAAACTCTATCAGCAGGAAGACAAAGACAGAAATATAAAGAAGGTGGTCAGACACCTTTCATACGTGATGCCAGCAACAACCTGCTCACCAGTCCACAGGACATCAAAAGCAGATGGAAAGAGTTCTTCCAGCATCTTCTGAATGAAGAAATCCCCACAGAAGCTGTACTACCCCAGACACAGCCTATGAGGAGCGAAGAGAAGGAGCCCAGCCTAGAAGAAGTAAGAACAGCACTAAAGAAAATGAAGTCAGGGAAAGCAGCAGGCTCAGATGAAGTCACACCAGATATGTTCAAGATGTTGGGTGAGATAGGGAAGAAATGGCTCATGAGTGTACTCGTAGCAGAATGGAGAAAAAGACTTATCCCAGATGACTGGACATGTTAATGCCAGTGTTTAAGAACAAAGGGGATATTCACAACTACAGGCAATATAAAGGCATCAAACTCATATCAAACTGCATGAAAGTTCTGGAGAGAGTGGTTGATGAATATGCAGAGGAGTATAAAGTAAGATGGGAAATGAGTGGTTAGGACTCAGATCGGGATGCACCGCAACTGACCCGATGTTTGCAGTTAGGAAGATACTTGAGAAGAATCTAGAAGTGAGGAAAGAGTCCAACTGGGTATGCCTAGCTAGACACATGGAGAAAGCATATGACAAGGTTCCAAGAAAGCTGATTTTGGCAGTCGTGGTGGTTCGAAGTCCCAGAAACATTAGTAGAATTAGTTCAAGTTATGTACAAGGATTCACTGACTCAAGTACAGACAGTGTTTGGTCTTACAGATGGCTTTCCAGTGAGAGTGGGTGCGCATCAAGGTTAATTTCTGAGCCCACTGCTGTTCATACTGATGATAGACTACATTGACAAACAGGTCAGAGGGGGCAGATTGAGAAATTTGCTGTATGCAGATGATGTGGCATTACAGACAGACTCTGAGCAAGAACATCAGCAAAGGGTAGGGAATGGAATGCAAACCTGAAGGCACATGGGATGCGACTGAGTACAGATATGACAAATGTAATAGCAGCAAATGGAGGAAATCAGAAGAAGCTGAAAATTGGAATAGAAGGGAGAATAGTGGAACAGGTTAACGACTTCAAGTATCTGGAAGGGGTGGTTGAGGAGAAGAGAAGTCTGAATGAGGAGGTCAGAGCTAGAATCAGAGGGGCTGCAATCAACTGGCACAGAGTGTCAGAAGTAGTGTATGACAGAAGAATGCCAAAGAAGCTGAAAAGTTAGGTGTACAAAACAGTGGTGTAACCAGTATTACTGTATGGTACAGATACCTGGGAAGTAAAGGCAGAGCAGTTGAGGAAGCTTGAGGTGATGGAGATGATGTGCCTGGGAAGGGTGGTAGGATGCACACTGTGAGACAGACAAAGAAGTGAGGACATAAGAACAGAAGCCATAGTAGCTCCAATTGCAGAAAACGTCAAAGAGAACAGATTGTGGTGGTTCAAGCACATGTGCAGGAAAGTGGAAGACAATCTGGTGAAGAAGATCTGGGACAGACAGAAAAGCAAGAGGAAACAAGGGCATCCAGCAAAGAGGTTAATGGATTGTGTGAGGGAAGACCTGTGACAGTCGATCATGAATGTCGAAGAAGGTAGTAGACTAGCACTGAATAAGTAGAGATGGCGACAAGTAACATGGCACCCTGACCCTATCTAGAATGGAAAAAAAGGGAATAATTAATGATAATAATGATGATGATTTTTTTGTTTGTTTTTGTGTACTGGGGTAGAGCACTGATGAAAAACGGCCAGTTTAAGGCCCAGTCTGGATTGTATTTTTCGTATGTCATTACTGGCCATTTAATGCATTTCACTGTCACCCCTCCCACCACCACCATTCAAAAACTTCTGTGAAAATCTTTGAAAAATCTGTTGTGCGAACATCATGTTATTTTTTGGTTGTAGAAATCTAATGTGATGCAAACAGTATGTATTTATCTTCTCTCTGTGTAAGCTACTAACTCTCTTTCCATTTTTCCTGGTAAGGTTTGCAGTGAGAATAGATTAGGCAGGGCAGTCCAGACATTCATTTTTCCAGTTGCACATTTCAGCTTTTCCTGAGGGATGCCCAAAAAATTCCCAGCCCACTCAGAAATGTAACTTCTCCAGCATGTCACCATGATCCTCACTGTGTCACAGACAGTAAGCCTAGTAGCTTTGCATAGAGGCCCGATTTATACAGCTGAACTTAGGATGCCATTTGGAACTATTCACTGCTCCTGATCTAGATGAGGATAGGGATATTCATCTGTCTGTAAACCAAGAATGTTGCTTCAGAGCGCACCTGCTGCTTCACTGATTCAGCATTACAGATTATTTCAGCATCCACAAGACTGCAACTTGAGCCCCAGCCTGATTTTTCACCACCATACCATCACTGATGAACAAGACCTTAAAGTGCTTAAACTTCTTACTAAGGACTGCTCCTCCCACCGGATTGCAATTCATTCTTTTCCTGGAGACCACCAATGCCTTGGATCTGGAAGTGCTAATTCTCATCCCAGCTTTTTAACACTCAGTACAGTGTCACTTGATTACATTTCATAGGTCAGTGTCAAATAGGGTCAAAGCGGCAGCTTCTTTTGCAAATAATAGAGATGCCATATCTAGATCCCAAAACCAGGCATCCTCCCAACTGTGGCTGCATCTGAAAACCAGAAACAGGATTGATGATACAGTGCCAGTGATGTGTAGAGGTAAAGCCTTGACTATGGCTCAGGTGACCAGAGTTCAGTTGGTTGCTCAGGAAACTTGACAGCACAGCAGGAAAACATGGGCTTTCCTATCCTGTAGGGAAAGAACATGCTGGATGGTTGTTCTGTTAAAGCCATAGTCGAAGCTAGGTCTCAGAGAAAGGTTGCCACTCTGTGGTGAGCAGAGGAGCTGAGAAAGCATGGCTGCTGTGGCCATGTGGGCATGCCCTCTAGCTACAACTCACGGTCTGCCCAGCACACAGTCAAGGTAGATAGTATTATTTATTTATTTATTTAACATTTGTTGACTAGGAATGTCTGACTAGGACAGAGCCTATTTTCAGTGGAGGCCCGGGGACAAATGCTCCAGACATGTCTTTAGAATGTGGGACAAAATCAGAGTGCCCGATATCTAGCAACATACTCTACTACCACCAGGATATACTTCTTCCCTGTGGAACATGGGATATTCAGAAAGAAACCCACGCAAACACAGGGAGGACATGCAGATTCCACACAGAAGGCATCCCAGCCAAGAATCGAACCAGAGAACCTCTTGCTGTCAGGGACAATGTTGACCACTACACCATTATACCACCCAGTAGTGCAAGGGGTTCGGCTAAGGCGTAGAAAAAATCCCTAATCATTTTCAGTATGACAGCACCTCTCTTGACCGGTTGAGCTCTGTAGTGCGGAGAGGTGCAGCCCTAAGGGCATCTGCATGAAGCATAGATAGAGCTCCACATGCAGGTGCTCTCCTGGTAGGTAGACTCTTTTGGTGCAAGTCAGACTGTGCAACCTGACTTGAGATGGATGCTGCAAAAGCTGGGGATATAATGTACAATGTAAAGCAATGGTGGGGAAAAAACAAGAAAAAATGAATACTAAGAATCTGAACATAATTATGTGTTCATACATGGAATGAATAGCATGCAGCAGGCTAGGTACCTTGTATTTTCACAGGCACTCCCAGTGTACATGCTGGAGCTTGCATTCATAAGCCCCTTCTGAAGTCCATAAAGCAGCTGCAGACAGGGCTGGGAAACTACATGATCCATAATACAGGTGCACATTGCTTATGATCTGGTCCATTTGTACACAGTCTGGAGGAAATAAGCATTTTTACTTATTAATATAAGGATTGTTTACCAACAAGAGTCTTGTTTAATAACTTGACACAATGTTTTTCAGGGAGATCAGGGTATGTGTTCTTCTTATAGTTTGAACACACAAGCACCCTGGTTTTCTTTTTTAAAGATTGAGACAGCCACACCAGTTTGCCAGCTGAAGTGGTGTTTTCTTTTTTAAAGATTGACACAGCCACACCAGTTTGCCAGCTGAAGAGCAGTGCCTTCTGTGTAACAATGCAGATGTGCATTAACCACATCTACTTAGCCCTGGCTAGTGTCTTTGATATTTCTGGACAGATAACATTGACACCTGCATTGTTACTGTGAATAGCTTCTGACCACCATGGTGACATCAGCTACAGTGTTGGACCCCAGCTCATCAAAGTTTTCAAGCACTGCCTTCTGGAAGTAAGGCATGTCCTGTGAATTGAGAATTTTTTCAAAGTGTTACTTCTATCACCTGTTTATTTTCTCAATAGTGGAAAGCACTTCTTTAACCTTGTTTAGCATAGCCTGAGTAAGTTTTAACTGTCAGTTTTGGTGGTACCAAGCAGTATGTCAGAACTATAATGGGGTTATCCAGGAGACTTTCTCTGTGACCTCTCTGAACACCCTGTGCCCTAGCTTTCCCCTAAGCAAACATAGTCACTGAGGCCTTCTTGGCTGCTGGTGCTTGTGAAATGGATCAGGGCAGTCCTGTGTGAGCACTGTTTGGAGGGCCAGCTTCTTAGCTTCATGCATTGCATGGCATTGCTGCAGTCCTCTGGTGGACATAGCTGTGACAAACTAAGCACTCTGAAGATAGCGGACTGTGGCAGTGCTAGTGACTGAGGTCTTGTATACAGCCATTTGGATTTGATGCCCCTGACATTACCCAGAGTGCAACTGAAGTCTGGAGTTGAATTCAGAGAGTAAGATTATCTTTTTGAACTTATTTAATGTACTAATATAGGTAATAGTAAATTGATCATACCTTTGTTTGAAATATTGTCAAGTTGGTTAGTTAAGGTCTTATTTTTTACTTATAGAAGCTACATCAGCCATATCACTGTTTTTATTTTGAGAATGTCTCTTTACGTTGTATTGGTATATTAAACCTGCTGTTGATGTTGTAAGTTGTTAACACTGCTCAGTGTTTAGACCTCTGTAAAACTATAGCTTTTTCTCAAACAGTTCAGTTCCAGCAAATGTAGTGGCTATTAACCCCATTCTGTAATTATCTCATTTATTTTAGCCGCTATATTTACTTTTCTCATCTTCTTAGACTTTTCATTTATTTTAACCAGTATGTTTACTTTTCTCATCTTCTTGGATTAAAGAGAATTTCTTTATACAATGTTTATACACAGAAACACTTTCTAAAGTCCAAAATTGAACAATCCTACAAGACTAATGACTGCTTTTTTGCTCTTTAAAAAAAAAAGAAGGATTTTTTTTGTTCCATCTACTGATTAGCAAAGACACAAGGCATATGGAATGTTCTAGATGACAGTGACTTCCTTCCTCTGGGCCAGTAATCAAAGAGCCTCAATCCTTACCACTGACACCAGTGAGGGATGTTCACTTGGAACAAAAATAGATACACAGTATTTCTAGATGCAGCTCTCTGCACCAAGCAGAGTTTCCCTTAAGAGCACACAGGGAGCACACTCCAGTCCTGGGGGTGGGTTCCCTCTCTCTCTCCAGGCCTCAAATAAAACTCCCCACTGACACAGCTATAGAGGTAAGTCCTTAGCCGGGTATTCCAAGCCAAGTCCTCCACCACCCTCTCTGTGAAATCAGTGCTCTGTGTCCCTGTTCAAAGTAGCTGACACACACACACTCTCTGAGATTTGATTTTCACACACACACCTGGGAAAGGCTGGCACAGATTCACTAAGTCTACCACCTCTGCTCAGGCTATAAGGTAGATACACTGCCACCAGAACACCCAGAAAGCCAGCTACTCTAGGGCTGTTGCCAGGCTTCCCAATTATACTTAGTGAAGTTAATATTAAATGCTGACCAAACAGCAAGGCTTTCAGGAGCGGCCACAGTGTCACCAAATGAATATAAGTACTCTCAAAGGTTAAACTATTCTCTAAAAGACCAGCCACAATGAAAAGTTTAAATATATTTCATGATATTTAATAATAAATAATAAAAGGACATGAACATTTTAAATATCTTTTTACAATAAACACCAGAGTTTCAGTCATTGGAAATATTAAAAATAACACTGATGGAAAGATTCACATAGATACAGAAAAACAATACTTAACTAATCTCACTATATTTTCCTGACTAATCTAAATAATTACTGTCCCCTAGTTCACTTACTAGAGCAAGGCAAGATGCTGTGGGTGAGTGGTCCTCCTTTGTCAGGTTTCACAAACAGACTGCTGAGAGCTGAGTGACAGATCTCACTAATATCTAAGTATCATTTCAGTGCTGGCTGTAAAATGACATCACATCTGGTCATCTGACTGTGGTTCCCAAACTACCCCTTTACTAGAAACTGAACCAGATTCTAGTACATATGTGTTATAATACACACATATAGAGCTTTGCTAAGATGTATTACAGCATCTGGAAGCTGTAAAACAAATTTAACACTACCAGTCTTCATACAGAGCTACTAAGCCAGGTTTCTCACAGACAGTTTGTCTCTGGCTGCAGTCATAACTAACTGTGAGATAAAAATCTTTATGGCCTAAACCAGGTAATTTAATTTCAAACTATTTTTCAAAGTTAGCTGGACTGAAATTAACGTCTTATCTTTCAGTATCCTGTATTATAATGTAGTCATTTTACTAGTTACACTACAGTCCAACATACAGGTGTATTTCTTTTCTGGCCAGCAGGGCCCACTGTTCGTACATTTTTAACACAAGTAGATTTACAAATACATTTTCAATACAAGCATCTGTACAAATAGGTTCATAGGTGTTTACTAGGCTAACGACCACAAGGGCCTTTTTTAGCCTAGCCATGCATCCCAAATCTCTGACGAGTTATGATACCCTTGATAAGTGTAAGCATGGGCCTGGGAGATGAACCATTTACAGGTTACCTGTTTGCATCAGAGACATAGGTTCCAAACCAGGGATGAATTTCCAGTTTCCCATCCAATTGTCCAAGTGGCACTTGAATTGGATTAGGGAGGAACTCTGCTTCTCATGGATGAAGAGCCTGTTCCATAGACAGGGTAGTCTCTGGGATACATACCTATCTCTCCAGCAGGTCTTATTTATATTGCAGGCAAGGTTTAAGTCTTTAGAATGGGTAATTCTGGTACTGTTTGTTTTGTGGATATGCTGGAGGTCTGTCAGAGTGGGGTCTGACAATGCCCTGCATGCCAGGCATAGATCTCCCCTCAAAAGGCTGTAGGAGACAGATACAGGGATAGGGTCTTGAGGCAGTCTGCATAGGACATATTACTTATGCCCTGTATTCTTTTAGTGAGGAATCTCTGTGGATGTTCCAGTTGTTGGATATGCCTGGTTAGGTACATACCAAAGGGGGCATTGTACTTAATTATAGGTCTGATGAATGCCGAATTCAGGGGAACAATGACTTCCTTGGACTTAAAATCCCATACCTTCGTTTATAAGTTGCGCAACATAGAATGATTTCCTCACTGCTGTAGACCAGTGATGATCAAAGGCTAGATTACTATCTATGTGTGTCCCTAAGTCCCTGACTGCTGGGTCAACTCTAAGGGGTGTGTTGTCAATATGATAGTTACCAAGGATGGATGACTTCCCACAGGATACTGTTATGCATTTCTTGGCATTTAGTTTTAGTCCATGACTCTGACACCAGTTGTTTGTCTGTGTCAGCTCCTCCTGGAGAACATTTGTTTCAGTGTGAGAATCAATGACAGCTCCTAATTTGCAATCATCTGCAAATTTAATCAGCCAGAGACCACTGACATTATTATTATTATTATTATTATTATTATTATTATTATATAATATAAGTTATTATATAATATAAATGAGCTTATTGTGTCTGACAGGAATGAGCACCATAACCTGCTGTCTCACAGCATACTCTTGGGCTTGAGCATTTCTGTCATACCAGACCTTTTCTGCTGTTGGGCTCTTGTCAGGTTCTCCTGGGCTAAGCTCATGAGCTTCCTAAGCCTTGTCCTGAGGTTTAGGACATATGCCACAACAGACGGCTTGTGGGAGTCACACTCACCCTCCCACTCATACACTCACCCTCCCACCCTCCCACTCATACACTCACCCTCCCACTCATTATGAATCAAATATAAAGGCTCCCTCACCCTTTGCCCATACAGCAACTCAAAGGATGAAAAACCTGTGGATTCCTGGGATACCTCTCTGTATGCAAACAACAGATGTGGCAAATGTTTGTCCCACTATCTCTTAAACTTGTCTGCAAATGCTCTTATCATGGTCTTTAGTGTAGAGTTTAACCTCTCAACAAGACCATTAGTCTGGGAGTGATAGTGGGTGATCTTTAGGTGATTCACCCCACAGTGCTCTCACAGATAAGCTAACAGGTCTGATATGAAATTGGCACCTCTGCCATTCAGCATTTCTCTCGGGATACCTACCCTGCTGAAAATCTCTAACAAAGCATTTGCCACCTTCTCTGCCTTGATGGAGGACAGAGCCACTGCCCCCAGGTATCTAATAGTGTAATCTACTACCACCGAGATATACTTCTTCCCTGTGGAACATGGGATATTCAGAGGTTCCACAATATCCATAACTACCCTCTGAAATGGCTCCTCTGTCACCCCCAAAGACATCAAGGAGCTTTGACCTTATCTTCTGCCTTGTCTACCTTTTGGCAATGCCCACAGGTCCTTCAGTATCCTACTACATCCTTTGCAATCCCAGGCGAGTAAAAGTTCTGCATAATATGTCTTTTGTTATGCTTTATGCCCATCTGACCTGCAAAAGGAATGTCATATGCTATGGCTAGAAGTGCCAGATGGTAGACTCTAGGCACTACCAACTACTGTATTACCTCACCCTCTAGCTCTCCTTCAGGGGTCCACTCTGTATACAGTAACCCTTTGGTCCAGTATACAGACTCCCATTTTCCTTGAGAATCAGGTGTCTCCCTAGCTACCTCCCTCAAGCCTCTTAGTGTAGGGTCTGAGAGATGAACCTGTCTCAGCACTAACGTTGTGACCATTCCCAGCTCCCCTTCCACAGGAAGTCTGGTATGCCATTGTAGTCACTCTGTCCAAGGGAACATCAGTACCTACCAGCAGCTGTAGTTCACCTTAAGACTCACTGCTACAGAGTAGCTCCCTCCCTGAAATGGCCACCTCACCAACCCTGGCTTCCAGTGTGGGGTCTGTCTGGGTCTCCCCCAGGCTACTAGCCCCACATGCCTGTCTCCAGGCCTGACTGTGTGTAACTGCATGCACACAAGGTACTGCATTTTCAAAATCATTACCTCTTAGGACATTTGCAGGAATATCCTCAAACACACCTACTTGCTTGCTTCCTTTTTCACCCTCCCAGTCAAGGTGAACCCTGGCCAAAGGCATTTAGAATGGGGTCCCTCTTAAAGCTCTGGCTAGAGTGTACTGCTCCAGAAAGTACTGCTCCTCTGTAACCATTGCAGGCTTCACAGTGGTTATGTCAGAGGCTGTGTCTTTCTTAGCAGTGGCCTGTTTTGCATCCACTAAGATAGGAAATAAACTCTGGTGATAGTCTGGTATCCCTGTTGTCTCCAGAATACTTACCACTACCAAACTGTTATTCCCACTTGCTCGCTCCCCCATCTTTTGTTCCCCACCTTGCTTCCATGAACATCTGTATGCTACAAGGCTGCACTGGTTACATTTAAAACATCTAACCATTGATCTTGGCCATGTACCTGAACTAGTGCTTCCCCTGTTACTAGTGGACTCTGTTGTAGTGGCTTAGGCTGCCCACCATGGGTTCCCTTATATCCATGTGCAGCAGTGGGTATCCCCTTCTTGTGCAGTGATTCCCTGCTTGCTAAGTAGAGATCTCTTTTTCGCCAGCTCATCTGCAGAGTTACACTCCTGGTCTGCCACCTAGATTCTCATGTCCTCAGGCAAAGTGCTAAGGGCTTGTTCCCTCACCAAAATGTTTGCCACCCTTTCAAAATTGGTGACCTGACACCCATTCACCTACCTATGAAAATAAGTGCTTAACTCAGCAGTATAATCACATAAACTTTCATCTAATTTGCGTCTGTGCTTATAGAACTTTTTTCCTGTTAGCTTCAGGTTTTAACTTAAAACATTCCAATAAACATTGTTTTAATTTATCATAGTTTCAACAGTCAGTATCAGACAATTTAGAAACAGCAGTTACAGCTTTACCATGAAGTAAGGGGGTCAGGAACTGTACTCAGAGCCCTTGGTCAACATTATACCATTTATTTACTCTTTGAAATATATGAATAAAACTATCAAAATTATCACTTTCTGTAAACTGCGGAAGAACTTTTCTGACCTCTATTTCTTCTGGGGTTCAGTTATTCCCTTCCCCATTACCTCCATGACCCTGACAAAGAGTCATCATCTTCCTCTCATGTTGGTGCTGTTTCTCATTTTCTTCCACCTCCAAGTGCCGCACTCACTCCACTGATTCTAATTCCAAATGTTTGGCCTCCAGTTCAAGTCTCTAACTCCAGATGGATTTTTAAGTGCCCTGAGGAAAAGGTGAACTATCCTGTTTCTGAAGGGTGCAAATCCCCATCACCAGACTGATTGTCTTCCTGGTTGCTGGTCTGAGCTGTGGCTAAGGCTAAATTGATTTTCTCTTTGGTCAAGTTGGCATGCACCATTCCTTTGGCTTCACACACCTTGGCCAACTGTTTTTTGTCAGCTTGCTGCAATCCTCTGCTGACATCTCTGCTTGCTTTCCCTGGCTAAACTAAACTAAGAAAACATAAATACAACTATTGTGAAAGTGAAACTGTGGATGTTTTTACCTTGTGGCTGCTGAGAGTACACACACCTTCAGTGACAACTAACTATAGGCTACAGAAGTTCAATTAATATCCCACCACTGCCACCAATATGTGACGTCCCTTCTCTGGGCCTGTAGTCAAGGAGCCTGAATTCTTAACACTGGCACCAGTGAAGGACATTCACTTGGAACAAAAGTGGATACAGTATTTCCAGATGCAGCTTTCTACATCAAGCACAATTTCCCTTAAGAGCACACAGGGAACACACTCAGTCCAGGGGCTGCCCCCCCCATCTCTCTCTCTCTCTGTCTTTCTCTTTCCAGGCCCCCCCAGTAAGATTCTCTACTGACACAGCTGTAAAGTTGCATCCTCAGCCGAGTATTGCAAGCCAAGTCCACCACCACCCTCTCCGTGAAACTAGTACTCTGTGTCCCTGCTCCAAGTAGCTGACAAACAGACTTTTGACCTGTGATCTTTGATTTTCACACACACACACACACACACACACACACACACACACACACACACACACACACACACACACCTAGGAAAGGCTGGCACATATTTACTAGTTCTGCTATACTTGCCCAGACCATGTAGTAGTTATATTGCCACCAACCAACTACTCTAAGGCTCTTACCAAGGTACCCAATTATACTGAGTAAAATTAATACTAATACAAATATTGGTGTTTGACCAATGCAGCAAGGCTTTCAGGAGCAGCCACAGTGTTACTAAATAAATATAAGTACTCTCAAAGCTTAAAATAGTCTTCAAAAGACCAGCCACAATTAAAAGTTTAAATATATTTAATAATAAACTATAAAAGAAAATAAGAATAGAAAATACCTATTTACAATAAACACCAGTGTTTCAGTCACAGGAAATATTAAAAATAATATAGATGGATAGATTCATGCAGATACAGAAAACAGTACTTAACTAATCTCATTATATTTTCCAGACTGATCTAAAAAATTACTATTCCCTGGTTACTTTCTAAAGCAAGGCAAGATGAAGTAGGTGAATGGTCTTCCTTCTTTGTCAGGTTTCAAAAACAGACTGCCCTGAGACGGCTGTCTCATCTACATCATTTCAGTGCTGGATTACAGAATGACATCACATACATCTGGTCATCTGACTCCTGGTTCCCACACTACTCCCCTTTACTAGAAACTGAACCAGAATTTGGCACATATGTGTTACCATACACACAGAGTTTGCTGAGATGTATTATAGCACCTGGAAGCTATAAAACCATTTCAAAATGTTCACCCTTTCAGGATTGCAATTAGTTCACCCATGTGGACAACAGAGTAGGATTTCTAGTCCTTGTTTTCACAGACATTTTCCCTCTGGCTGCAGTCAGAACTGTAAGATACAATCTTTATGGTCTAAACCAGGTAATTTAATTTCAAACTATTTTGGACTGAGATTAATGTCTTTTCTTCCAGTATCCTGGGTTACAGTATATTCATTTCAGCAGTTACAATACAGTCTGAAATACAGGTGTATTTCTTTTCTGTCCAGCAGGACCCACTGTTGGTACATTTTTAACACAAGCAGCTTTGCAAATTAATTTTCAACACAATCATCTGTATAAATCAGTTTGATACACAAATGACATAATATACTTTACAAAACTCCAGCTAGTTATGCTGGCATATGTTACGCATCCACTGCCCTACTTCTTCTGGCATAGCTGGGAATACCTCCCTAAATCACAATAGCCAACCCATGAACCCAAAGACAATCCCACTTATTTGAAGGAGACTGCAGTCTTTTTTTCCACAGTGGCCACACTCTGGATTATTTTGTTTCCATCTGTTTACCCCCATTGTCTGTTTAGCATCGGTACCCTCATGGATAATTGGCCCATTCATCCTCCTCCATTATGGAGAGGGTTAAACAGTTGCGACAATAATTTAGACATAAGAGTTGTTCATATTTTTTCTTTTCTCCTGGCTCAATTATGCACTGGGGAAGGGTGTGCAATGGGCCATGTCATCTGCACAGAATGTCCCCTCACTTCCACAAGAGGAATTTGCTCCAAGTGGGCTTGCCTTCTTGCAACACAAGTGATGGCCATCTCAGACTCCACCAGGGAGATTGCACAACTCAATGAGTTCAGTAGTGCACATGAACCCCCCTGACAACGGGCCCAGGAGAGGCAAGCAGACTCTGTCCCTTCTTTCCCTTTCTGTTGCACCTTGTCTGGTTCCTCCAGTCCTGGGGCTGCCAAATGAACCCTGATCACAGTAAGGCCTCTGTCTTTGGGCACCATGGATCCAGGCTAATGCACTTTGAAGACATTTCTCTAGTTTATGCCTTGCAACGCGTATTATGGAAATAGACTGTACTAATGGGTGAGAGCATGTGGCCCAGGTAGCCTGACATGTGTCCATTATTTTGCCTAATCTTTAAGTCATATTGCTGTTTTTTGTTCTGTAGTATCCTTTGTTTTTCTACATCCTGTTACAGTTGCCCTCTAACTGTCCAATGCATTCTAATAAACTGGCACCAGAGCAGTACCAGTAGAACAACAGCATCATGTTGAAGTGTGTTGACATCCATTGCCATTTGTAAGCAGTGGCTTCCTTCCCCTAATTCACAAGTCATACACAGCAAAGTGAAAGGTTTCATAGGTCAAAACCCTTCTGATATTGTGGAGAAGTAGTAATCATGTTGTGTTTTTTTGTGCATCCTAGCTGGGTAGTGTTTAGAGATGATAATTCTAATGCAGCTCATCTGGAAAAAATAAACGTTTGGCAGTGCATAGAAAGCAGTGTAGTGTAAATATGGAAGAAGTTATGGTAATATCACAAGAAAACAAGATGTGTAAAATGTAATAATAACAAGTGAAGAATCCTGGAGAGTGAGAATGCTGGTTGTGGATTTAGATGAGAAAAGGAGTGTAGCTTGGTTGGACCAGCATCAAGGAGTGAGAAAAAAAAATGGATTGTGGTGCAATGGTTAGTTAGCACTGCAGCCTCATAGCTCTTGCATCTCCTGTTTGGTGACTGACCGGAGTTGGAGTCTGCATGTTTTTCCTATTTTCACGTCACTTTCTGACATGGCCTCCAGTTTCCTCTGTCATCCCAGAGAAGAGTAATATGGTTTGTGTTTTACTTGTTTCTGTATGTACTTGTGCTGGAATATACTAAGTGTTGGTATCCTGTGTATTTTTAGTATTTTGAGTTTTCAGTATTTTGAACGTTCGAGAATTTGGTCTCAGGATTTTGGGCTTTCAGGATTCTGTAGCGCTCCTGTGTGTGTGTATATTTATATATATATATATATATATATATATATATATACATATATATATATATATATATATATATATGTATAATTTATGTACCTGATGTATGAATGAAAACACAACATCTGCCCTTTTCAAGTGAAGAGTGCTTTCATTAGACTGAAGTCATGCTTTGTTAATGTCCTGCACTGCACAACTCATTTTTAAAAGTATCTAGTACAATGCATCATATCTAGTTCACACCTCTAAAGTATTCAGACATTCTGCAGAACTTACTTCTGCATGTTTTTGTGTTTCATTTATATGTAAATGGAATCATAAATGAAAAATGTAATTACCTATATGGTGCCACATTTGCTGCTGTTGAAAGTGTATTACAGTAAGGACAGCTCACCTTCCCATTACACTGTACATAAAGTTGGTAGGGCAGCTTGAGTAGCACCTCAGGTTATGTGGGTTCAAGCCCTGTCCTAAATTGTCTTTCTTGTCTTTCATAGTACACTGTAAATATGTGATTGAAAATGCATAGTAGACATTTATCTTTTGTTTGCTGTATTGGTCAGTATCATAAGAAATAAGTAACCTGCTGTATTTATTTACGTTACTGGTATTTCATACATCGTGTCAACATTTTTATTGTAGGCATATAGATCAGTCCATCCCCATTTCTTGTGCTGCCAATATCCTAAAATTCTTTTATCTTTTCCTTATGATTTTCAGTGCAGCACTGGCACCTCTCAGCATCTGCTAGGGATTGGTAAAACTGCAGCTATTTCTTGAGCTGTTTTGCTGAAATAGGAAGTTACTGGTGTTTCTTTTGTACTGTGTCTGGCCTTCCCCCCTAGTGTCCCAGATCCATTTCTGAACCCAGGTCACTGGCAGTGTGAATAGTAATGTAATCTCTCCAGTAATAGGCCAATGTTTCAGCACATATAAATATAGTACAATCTTCTTGCATGGTGCACTAGATTAACACTTTAACACTTTGATGGCTGAATCAAAACCAAAAGATTAATTAACTATACAATTAAGTAATTAACAAATTTTAATCCCAGTATATGAACCTGCTCAATAGCAAAGTTTGCAACTTTTACTTTCACAACTCTCATTACTTCAGTCACACATTTCTCATCTCACTCTGAGCATGATGCTTTCAAATTACTTTCTAAAATTTTGGCCTGTCATCTCCCTTTCTATATCCTGATTTCATCATATGCTTATATTTCAATATAAACAACCTTTATTCATGGCTCATCCCTGTGTTTTGGTCCTCTCGCATCAATTTGTCTTTTAATAGCTTCCCCTTTTTCATATTTGTCTTTTGAGTTCTGTGGTTTAATCTTTTTTCATTAGGTCCATAACTTCCTGAAGTTTAGGTTTTTCTTTTGATTCCCATTGTTCTGCTGTCCCTGTGTTCTTGGCTACTAGTAGTGTTAGTGATAGTAGGCTTCTTATGCTAGTTAGCATTTAGGTTCCCCAATCGTAATAAATAACAGCTCAGTAGAGAATTAGCCAAGGCCAGTTTTGTACTGTGCATACTAAGCAGAACTTCAACAAAACAATTACAGTAGAAACCAAGTCAGACTGTACAGGACAGGTACATGTACCAGAGCTTCTGATGTCTTTATCTCAGTACAGATTTTGGAAAAAAGTTAACTGGAATGGTAACTGGTGTTCTCAATCAGTACAATTTGGAAAAAATAATGGGAAAACACAACTTTTTTTGTAAACCAAAACAGCAGTGTTTTCATCTAAACAACATATAAATCAAGACTTCATCAGACTGTATAAATGAACATACATTCATTCACTTTTTTATACAACATTCATCATCACTTGATCATTCAAATAATCTAGTGAACAAGTACCAGTTATGAATAATTAACTTTTTATAACCTTTTTGTTTTAAAATAAGCATACAGTGCATCCTTAATGCCTGTTTTTCCAAGGCATTTAATAAACCCTGCCATCTAAACTCTGACTTTTAAAGCAATTTGTCTCCACTGTCAGTTGTAGGCTTGTTAGAGGTGACTTAATAGCCACCTCTAATAGCCATCTTCAAAGGTTTACACAATGACTCATATGGAGCCTATACTGGTGTTAATACTGTGAAGCATAATTATGCTACTAGAAATGCCAGTATGTTTGTAGAGCTCATCCCAAGTAATGCCAGCTGATGTAGGTCATGGTTGTGGTGGAACTTATTACCTCCTAGAATTAGGAAAAATGGATTCATTGCTTTTTTCCAAGAGATGACTGGATGTGAAATAGAGTGTTATGACCCCACTTTTCTGGATAGCAAGCTCTTTGAAGGCCTTAGTTTCTACACCTTGTGCTCACTGTTGAAGGTTTAGGTACTTCCTTATTTGACTTTTGTAGCTATTAAACAAATGTAATAAATCTAGTTTGCTTTTTTGTTTTAGTTATCAAAGGTAATAATTTTTTAGTATATTTCTTTTTTTATATTACAATATTCTGTCTTCTTTTTTTCTTTATTCAGTTCACTATTTTACTAATTTGTTTTTCATCTAGTGTTTCATATTTTTATTTTCTATAATGAAAATTCTAAAAGTGTTCTGTGTTTCTGTTTGATTTCTATTTTCTGATTTTTTTTTCTATTAACAGACTATTTTTTTGAGTAGCTGTGTCAAAAGTAGCTCTCAATTAAGCCATTACTATATTAACTCTGTACTTAAGCAAAATTCATTGAAAACATTATTATGAATTACTCTAGTTCTCTTTCTTAAATTTTTACTGAATTAGCAGGCTTAGCACATTGACTTCACTCTCATTTGAAAGGGCTGGCTGGCAAAGATGAAGCATTGTATCAGAGAGACCGTAAATAAAAATAACACAAGAGAGCTGACCCTTGCTTTTTAACCACAGATTTGCTCATACCTTTCAACCTCTCCTCATTTGGCAAAGTGCTCTGATTATAGTCTGAAAGTAATGTGCTCTGCTGCTCTGATTTGACTTTACATGTATCCAGTTTCTGCCCTTTCACTGGCTTGATTGTTGAGCCAATAAGAGAGAAAGACTCTCTGGAGGTCATCGTTGTTGAAATGGAACAGCAGCAGACACAGCTAGATTGGTGATTTTAATAATATGGACAGTGTGTACTGTACTCTACTTTGTTGTTTGTTGTTGAGTAGAAAACTCCTTCAAGCAGGTCTTTAATTGTCTGAACTGAACTGACTTGGACTGCCTCTTCAAGATAGCACAATAACTGACTGCTAAAATGAACTAGAGACTTCAGTGCAAGCTGGATGGCAAACTGAAGGTGATCTGTGCTGCATTTGTATGAGATCAAGTCAGATATGTAGGCTGGTGAACCTGGGAATATTGAGGCAATGTTACAATTGTCTCATGTACACAGACAACCCTCTCCTCCTCCCACAAAACACAAATACATGCGAGAGATGCAACTATACGGCCAAACTGGAGGCTGAGCTCTCTCAACATAGGACTGGCAAGACCAGTCAGGAGGAGAAGGTTACCACACACACTATAGACCCAGTCTCACATAGTACCATCACAACCTCAAATCATACACATAAACACACAAAGACGTACTCGGCGGCTCTGATCAAAAATCTACCAAAACAGCAGAGGCCACCAAAGCAGACACCCAAACAACCACCACCTCAGAACACAACACCTGCAACACATAGACCTCACAGTCAGAGTGTCAAACAGTCACAGCCCTTAAGGCCAAACACAATGCCAGACACACTAGTCATTGGTGACTCCATAGTCAGACACACTGACGTCCGCTCACCAGACTGAGTAAGGAGAAGGTCACAGTAAGCTGCCTGTCGGGCGCTAGAATCCGCCACATAACGCAAGCACTCAGGTCTCTCAACAGCAGGTACAAATATGACTCAGTCATTGTCCACGCTGGTGTAAACGACCTGAGACGCACCTCCTTGGACTACATGAAAAGAGACATTGAGGAGCTCTCTGATTATGTAGCCCAGGCAGGTATGACCCTGACCTTGAGCAGTATCCTACCTTCACCAAGAATGATGCCACAATACAGAGATAAGATGATCAGCTTTAACAATTGGCTTAAACTCTGGTGTCATTCAAAGGGGATCCAATGTCTGTCTGCCTGGGATGACATGCTGGACAAGCCACGCTGCTTCAAGGGACGGCTTGCACCTGTCACCCTGGGATTCTGGATATTGGCAAAGGCTCTTGCCACCCCATAGTGCCTTATTTAGGCAAGGCTCAAATTCTAAACCTACCACCCTAGAACACAAAAAAGGAAAAAAACTAAGGGTAATGCTGCTCAATGCCAGAAGTCTAAATCTCAAAATGCACGCACTCGAGGCCCTTCTCAGTATGGAGAACATCGATGTCTGTGCAGTGACAGAAACCTGGTTCAAGGCTCCTGAGAGCACCCCAGCACTATCAGGTTTTACCTCTTATCATGCGTTCCGGCCCAAAATCCGGACAATACCAAGAAAGGAGGGGGTATCCATATTCATCAAAGACACCCACACCTCAAGACTGGTGGCAACGCACGATGCATCGGAGACCATCCAGGTGCAATTAACCATAGGCAAGACTGCTCTGCAAATTGTAGCATGTTACAGGCCACCCTCACAAACTCAGGAACCTCACATGGCCTTCCTGAAAACACTAGAGGGATAAATGTATCACCAAACACCATCATACTAGGTGACTTCAATTACCCTAATATAGACTGGGAACACTACTCAAGCCCAAACACCCTAGCCCAAAAGTTCCTGGAATTCATAAACTCAAATGCCATGGAACAACTAGTCACCATCCCCACAAGAGGAGAAAACATACTTGATCTCATCATCACGAACATGGGAGCACAATGTTCAACACCGAAGTATACCCTCACTGGTGAGATCAGATCACAACTAATCTCGCTGGAGGTCCTCATCCCACCCCACCTGAAATAAAAAGACCACAGTAAAGAACTTCTCAAAGCCGACTTCACACTTCTAAAGACTAGTGTGGTCTCCTTTAAGGCCCCGAGCCGACGGAAAACAGTACTCAAGCCGCTGAATCACTTACAAATGCCTTCTACCAGCACCTGCAGGACTGCATGGATAAGGCAATCCCAAGCAAAACAAAGACTCTTTGTACCAAAGGCAAGCGTCCACTCTGGTGGACCCCAGCCATAAACAAACTCTACAACAAAAGGAGGAAGCTACTACAAGATAGAGCAAAATCCTTAAAAGGTAAGACACCCTTGATCACTATAAGTAAAAACTAAGAGCTCTCATAAAATCATCCAAAGCAAATTTTGAGAGAAAAATAGCTAAAGACTCAAAAGACAATCATAAGGCCTTCTTTAGCTATGTTAGAAACCTGGGAGGAAACTCCCAGATATGCTCAGAACTAGTTCAAAATGATGTGAAGATTACTGATCCTACAGACATTGCCAACATACTGGCTGACAGGTTCAGTGCAAACTTCTCCCCAAAAGGAGAGATATCTATACCAAGCGATTGCAGCCCCCAAACATCTCCAACGCCCAAGTGAGAACTGCTCTCTCCAAAGCAAAAACACAGCATCCATGGGACCTGATGGTGTCCCCGGCTGTGTGCTCCACGAACTCAACGAGGAATTAAACCCACAGCTAGGACAGCTGTTTAATCATAGTCTTACCTCTGGATACTTACCCAGGGAGTGGCGCACTGCAACTGTGGTCCCACTTCACAAAGGCGGTGCCTCCACCGACCCTGGAAATTACCGCCCATTAGCTTGACAAGCCTTATCTGCAAAGCCATGGAGAGGATCATAATGGACCTCATAAATAAAGACATAGGGAATTTGCAGACTTTGGATCCATCCCAGTTTGGCTTTGTCAAAGGCAGATCATGCCTTCTAAACTTGGTTGACTTTTTCGAAACAGTCACCAAAGCCATTGATGAGGGAAAGGCAGTCCATACAGCCTACCTCGATCTGGAAGGCCTTTGATACAATACCCCACTCGGGTATCATTGAAAAACTCATCAGCTTAAATGTTAACCCATACATCACAAGATGGGTTGCAAACTGGCTGAGTGACAGAACCCACAGGGTCAGAGTTGCTGGCGCCATGTCAGACTCAAAGCCTGTCACAAGTGGTGTACCACAGGGCTCAGTCCTGGGCCCACTCTTGTTTGGCATCTACTTTTCCAAGTACAAGCAAACACAGGAGGGTTATGGGACAAAGTTTGCAGATGACTGCAAACTGGGCCATAGTAGAAAACACATCTGACACAGATATCCTTCAGAAGGGTCTCACAGAAAGGGATAACTGGTGCCAGAGCCATGGCCTAAAGTTAAATGCCAAAAAATGCATAGTCATACCCTTCGGGAAAAACAAGGTTACCCCTAGCTACCAAATAGGTGGCAATCCACTGAGTACAGAAGAAGTTATCAGGGACCTGGGGACCCAGGTTGATAGTAGTCTGTCATTCGACACCCATGTAGCTAAAGTAGTTAGGAAGACCTTCTACATTGCCCACCTTATCATGAAGGGATTCTCATCTAGATCAAGGGAGGTCATAGTCTCCTATACTCATCACTCATCAGACCAATGATTGAGTACAATGCCCCATTCGAATGTATCTGACCCGACACTTGCAGCAGCTGGAGAGGCCACAAAAGTTCCTCACCAAAAGGATAAAGGGTCTCAAACATCTGTCCTATGCTGCCCGACTGAAAGAACTCCAGCTCTATTCAGTCGCCACGCTTGCTCAGAGGTGACCTTTGCCTAACATACAAGGCCATGTCAAACCCAGATTTGATGAATATGCTTCACCTCAAAAATCTAGATCCGTCAGAGCCACAAGGGCGGAGACTTAAACCTCGACACGGCTATTAATAGGACGTGCTGGAGGGATAGATTCATCACCCAAAGACTCCCTATGCTGTGGAATAAAATCCCGGTATTTGTGAGGCAGAGCACCTCGCTGGCCTTGTTCAAGAGAAATCTTGACCAATGGATGGGAGATCGCAGATATACCCCAGGGATTACCTCAGTGTCACTGCTCAACAGAGGCACAGCAAAATAATGGGTATAGTTCCCCATACTAAAGGGGTGGCGTAAGCCACAAAACTATGGGCTAGGCTTGTAAATGCCCTCGGGCAGATAGCCTAGTATGAACCTATGAACCTATGAACCTATAAACCTACTCACCTGCATGTGCTGTTATTAAACTTGCAGTATTTGTGAATGCAGTGCAACATATTTATGTGTTGTTGTGATTGATGTATAAGGAAATAACCTTTTCATTTAGATTAGTGAATATGGAAGTTGGAATTAATTTTTCAGCACATTTTGGGGAAAATGGAGTGTATCTAGAACATCATTCCAAAAGAGGAAAAAGAAAGAGAGCAGAGTTAAGTAAGGGGACAGGTGAAGAGAAGAAGATGGGCAGTAGGATAAGAAAGTTAAGAAGGACCGAATTTAAGTAGTAGGAAATGTGTTAAATGTCTGCACATGAGCACACACATACACACACACACACACACACACACACACACACACACACACACACACACACACACACACACACACAGAAAATGTAAAGGCCTAAAGTCTAAGGGGTCAGATTTGGGGAATTTAAAATGTTAGGTTATGCCCCTGTTGCACTGGAAGACTAGTAAAAAAGAAAGTTTTATGCTTTCTGCTAGGGATAGGTTCCTGACCCAGAGACTCCCCAGACTCTGGAATAGACTGCCCATACATGTCAAGCAGAGCACCTCATTGGCCCTCTTCTAAAGGAACCTTGATGATTGGATGGGAGATAGGAAATTCACCCCGGGGATCATGTCAGTCGCCCTGCTAGACAGGGGCCCAGAGAAGTAAATATTGTGGGAAAAAATTTCCAGGGAATTGTTATGGCTAGGCTTGCATAGGCCTTAGGGCCGATAGCCTAGTACCAATCTATGTACCTATGAACCTATTTTGCAAACTTTTGTAAATTTTGTACACAGAAAGCCTGAGTCACACATTGTGCATTGGAACACAGTCCTTCAGCCTTTGGCTTTGGAAAGTACAGGATGTTTAATACTGATGTTAATGTATTCCTTCATCAAGTTACTTTACATTGCAGCATCAGTGAATTTTACATATATGTAGTAAAAGTAGTGCCCGTTTTACAGGCTATACCCCCAAGAAGGCAAATGTGTGCATTATGCCCCCCAATGCAAATTTATACATAAGCAAATTTTGTGTGTTATGATTTTGGATACTCTGCTGCGATTCTTCTTGGTCCCTTGATATAATTTTAAAAGCTGAGAGGTTGAAAGGTATCAATTTACTGTCTAGGCTTTCTTTTACAGGAATAAATAGTTTTTTTTTTCTTTTTTTGTTTTCTTTTCCTTGTACCGACTGAGTATTTATGATTTTCTTTTTACATTTACTTATGTGCCTAGTGAAGACTGCCAAAAATACTTTTATAGGCATTGGAACCTCTGAGACTGTCGCTTACAAGGTTGTTTCAGTTTAAGACATTTATGATTATAGTAATTGTAAGCACTGTGCTAAATTTAGCAAAACTGGAAAAAAAACAGGACTGGTTATGACAAGATGTTTAGGGCATAAAAATTAGTTGCTGTGGGTTCTGTTCCTCCTGCTTCTGTATATTTTTCAGAAGCATAGCTAAGGTAGGACAAATGCGTGAGTTGACCTGGGTGCATGGTATAAGGGGCACAATCTGCATTCATTTTCGTACCACCATTAGTACTACTTTTGCTGTCAGGATTGAAGCGCTGTGCTTGTTTCAGCACTTCATACGTGGTACAACTTGTAGCAAATTGTTTACTACAAATATAGCAAATAGTTTGCTACAGTATTATCTTTTTTTCTCCTGGAATTGAAGAGCAAACATTGGAACATCAGACCTGACATTCATAACAAGGGTGATGAGCACTGGAGAAGAGAAAGGACCTTTTTTTTTTTTTTTTGCTCTTCTACTTAAAGCTGAAGGTCGCCACCTCAGGGACTGGCACTGGGTGCTAGATGACCCAGCTATGGCTCTGACCTCCATTAAGTTAGAGAAATTGATCTATAGAGAAACCTTCTAAAGAAAGGATGAAAGAGAATTATTGTGAGGCCTACATCAGGTATGTTACAGTGGCAGGTTTCAGTGACAAGAGAATCCAAGGCCTTTTGTATTGAGACAGACTCCTTCCTCCTCGAGATGCTTTTAAGATTCATTCTTCCAAGCCTCAGTTGGTTGTTAAAGTAGCACCTCACCTTCCAAAAGTAGTCCCTCATCTTTCAAACTGAAAGAAAGCTCCCACCCAGATGTTGCTCTGTATTGTCCAGCAGGAAACTAGGTGCTCGTTGTACTTCACTTTCACCTCCATATGTTTTTGCTGCTTCTCCCTGGGTGATTTTTGCATTGTTATAGTATGAATATATATGGACTAGATGTCATTTGGGAACAGCACCCATTTCTTATTTGGTAGCAGTTCAGACAGGGCAGTCACCAGTACTTGTATGCTCAATTATGGATGTAATTCGCTCTTTTAGTGCTGCAGATTATTCAGATTATACCTAGGAATATTTTGCAGTACTTTAGAAGGCTAATTAAGCTTTGGCATCTCTTTCCAAACCTTTGCCATCAGGGATTGCTAGATATTAAAATAGATTGTCTGGCTTTCTGGCTTATATAAACCAGATTATACCCCTTGGTCTGGATACAGTGATGAGGATTCTGTCTGTTCTAGATCTCTTCACAAAGGATATCTCTTCAGGTCAGACACTAAATCTGAATAATGACTGCTTTAAGTAGACCATAGTTGTACTAATTGGCAGATCTTTCTGTTATTTTCTCTTTTGAGGATATTCACTTTTCTGTGTTCTGGAAGTCTTGTGCCCACCTTCTTTGAAAAGAGCTTAAATTTTTGCAGGTCTCTGGTAGCAGTAAATGTCTGTACAAAAACCTGTTGATGATCTGCCTGCTTCTATGATTTCTGAAAGAACTCAAAATTAAAAAAACACTAAAAACTGCGAAAAATAAAAAAAGCAAAGGCAAGGACCCAAATAAAAGACTACCTCTTTAATGTCAGATAAGTGCTTTCGTCAGGTACACTGACCAGACTTCGTCAGATAAATGTTAAAAAGTTATCAAAGCTTAAATACATTCTTAAAACAGTGATGTGTTCGCCAAAATCACATGATAGTAAAAGTCACATGATATTTTCTTTAAAAAAACTACACAAATGTCAACACAAGAAATGCAAGCAAAAACATTTTCTGCAGTGGCTGCTACATGAACAGAAAATATAGCTCCCTTGGAACTATAAACATTGCCCAGTTTAAAACTTTTTGTACACATGTATAAAAGAAGTGAAGTACCATTATTCAAATTAGAAAAAATTGCAAGATATAAATAAAATAGTCATCTGACCAAACTCTTCAATTTTAAAATACATGTTATTGAACAAATATTGTTCAAGCCAGGTTGATAATATGCATGACATCTAAGTTGCCAACAGTTACTTTCGGGAGTGTCTCTGAGTTGAATGGGTTCCGAAGGGGTTAAGGACCTGTAAATACCCAATGGTATTGCAAAAAGGCTCTGATTTACAGAGTGAGTTGCTCGTTTTATTTAATAAACATGGATGTGAGTTACAAGTGTTAGTTAAGAATAATGAGGAAAGGATGACTGTACTTCTAGACAATATTTCTAAACTGGACAATCCTCTTTAGTCAGATTTACTGTTTGAAAGCAAGAGGGATGATTATTATGCCCTATTTACCAGAGTCGACCATTTATTGATAGAATTAAAAGATAAAAAATTGAAAAACTGGCTTGAGACAAAAGAGATTATGAAATGGGGAAGGCCTATCCCCCACCTCCTTGTAGTAGATTGCAAGACAATTCAGAGAATTTTTGGGGAGACAACAACTGAACAGTTGAGGACAACAGTCCTGCTGGCCCTACCCATGTGGCTGGAGACCCTTTGGAATACCCTCTTTTGAGGAGGTCTGAGAGATTAAAGAACACAGGGGAGATTTATCAACCACAACATTTGAATGGACCAGAAGGATTTCATAGGGGCAGGGGGCGAGGCAATTATCTTGTGAATTAGGGTTTGACAGTGATATTTCTTGTGATGTCATCATGACTATGGCAACTGTGATTTTTGTATTTACAAGTATAATAATGATGAACTTGATAGCACTTATGTGGACTTATTTGAAAAAGGTTTGAGATCATTATTAGAAATTTGAATTTTGTTTATTTCAAAGATGGTATGGGTCACAGTGACATTAACACTGAATGTAGAAGGCCGAGTACATGTAATCCCCCCTGCACCCTATTGTTTCTATTTTTGATAAAATGTGTGGACATGAGATATATTGCCATAATTATGACATCAGTACAGTGAACAGCAACTTAAATTCTGATGAGGTCTAAGCATTGAGAAATATATGTAACAACAAGGAAGTAAGGATCATAAAACCAACAAGGGTGGCGGCCTTGCAGTTATGAACACAAATGATTATAACAACAAAATGTTGACATTATTATATACTGATACATATGAAGAGACCAGCATGAATGAGGTAAATATTGTTTATTATAAGACAGATTTATTATTGGAAGATTTATTGATCAATGAACAGATTTCACAGTCTGAATACAATTTTTTACGTATTTCAAACCCAAGGACCATAACAATTTTTGGAATTCCGAAAATACATAAGAACATCACTGACCCACCCCTTAGGCTTATTGTAGATGCAAGAACATCTAAGACTTTTGCAATAGTGAAATTTATTGATTATAAAATTAAAATATCTTTAATATTGACTGCTGATAGCTGATTGACTTCTTTGAGGCCATCACCAAAGCCGTAGACGAGGGTAAGGTGGTTCACACAGCCTATCTTGACCTAGCCAAGGCTTTCAACACCATACCCCATTCTGGAATTATAGCTAAACCCACTAAACTAAGTATAAATCCCTACACCACAGGTTGGGTTGCCAACTGGCTCACTGACAGAACCCACACTGTAAAAGTTGCAGACTCCAAATCTGACTTCAAACCAGTGACAAGTGAAGTACCACAGGGATCAGTCCTGCGACCTCTCCTGTTTGGTATCTACTTCTCCAAAGTACAGGCTAACACAGAAGGCCTCTGGCTAACGAAGTTCGCAAATGACCGCAAACTAGGAGCCATAGTCGAGTCCCCAAATGATGTGGACATCCTACAGAAGGGCCTCAGTGAGACAGATACCTGATGTCAGAGCCATGGCCTCAAGCTCAATGCCAAAAAGTGCATTGTCATCCTCTTTGGTAAAAACTCTGTACCCATGAACTACCAGATAGGTAGCAGTCTACTTAACACTGAATGTGTGATAAGAGACCTTGGGACCCAGGTGAACAGTAGTCTCTCCTTTGATAATCACATTACCACATTAGTCAGGAAGTCCTTCTACATGGCACACCTCATCACAAAAAGGTTCTCATCCAGGAAAAAGGAGGTCATTGTTCCCCTCTACTCGACACTCATTTGACCCATTATAGAGTACAGTGCCCCTTTTGGAATGTACCTCACAAGACATCTGCAGCAGCTAGAAAGGCCACAGAAGTACCTCACTGGTCTCAAACAGATACCCTACATTGACCATCTCAAAACACTCCAGCTTTACTCCATAGCATATCGACTGCTTCGAGGTAATCTCTGCCTAACATATAAAGCTATGTCAATCCCAGAGCTGTTGGACATGCTACACCTGAAGAAATCCCAATCCTGCAAGCTACACGCTCTAGGGACCTAAACCTTGTCACCGCAATAAACAGGACATGCTGGAGGGATAGATTCCTGTCCCAGAGTCTTCCCATACTCTGGAACAAGCTACCCATCTATGTCAAGCAAAGTTCCTCATTAGCACTCTTCAAGAAAAAGTTTGATGAGTGGATGGGAAATAGGAAATACACCCCGGGGATCACTTCTGCGGCTCTGCTCGACAATGGCACACGAAAATAACTTTCTTGGGTGGCGTAAGCCAGGGAATTTTGTTGGCTAGACTTACTTAGACCCTTGGGCCGATAGCTTAGTACCTACCTATGAACCTATAAAAATACATTAGAAGACTATCCATATTGTTTTAAGGACTCTTGGGATTTCTTGGCAAAGGTTTCTAATAATTTGTATATTGACGAGCTTATTTTCATCACCATTCACTTTCAAGATTTGCTTTCCGTCATCCCTCATGCCATTGAGATTGAATTGTTTTACTGGTTCTTATGTCAACAAACTGGTTTGGATCACAGTAACATTTTAACTTTAAGATCTCTAAAGGTGGTCTTGGAGTATAACTTTGTTATCTTTGAACAACAATTGTTTAAGCAGAAGAAAGGTGTAGCAATGGGGGAAGCATGTGCCTCCATTTTTTATAACACTGTATTGGCACATTGGGAAACAAATTATGTGCTTAATTCCCCCTTTGCTGAGTGTTGGTCCCCTTATGGGAGATTCCTTGATGACATAATCATTTTTTGGAGTGACACACAGGAGGGGTTGAAACGGTGTTTTGAATGTATCCACACTACTACTTATTTTTTGAAGTTCACTATGACAGTACATACGGAACAGGTGAACTACTTGGATGCCTTTATAGCCAAGAATAATAGAGATAGAAAATTTGTATTGGACTTCTATAGAAAGCCAACCTATTCCTATACATTGTTACAGTTTGAAAGTTGGCATCTTGTCCATCAACCATCATCTGCTCAGCCCAGTCCCTACCCGAACTGCGAAAGGTCACACAGGATGCCTTTTCCTCTGTTGAAACTTGGCTATCTGATACCCAGTTAATACTCAACCCACACAAAACTAAAGTCCTCATCTTCGAACCCACCAAACGTACTTAAAACAACTCTCACTTTAACATCACAGCAAAAGATAACACCACTATCCACCCAACAGATCATACCAAATTGCTAGGAGTTGAAATAAACAACAATCTCAAATTTGCCATCTCCAGCTCTACTCAGTTGCATACCGCCTACTTCGAGGCGATCTATGCCTGACATACAAAGCTATGTCAAATCCAGAATTAATGGACATGCTCCACCTCAGTAAATCTAAATCCCTTAGAGCCACACGCTCGAGGGACTTGAACCTCAGCACGGAAATAAATAGAACTTGCTGGAGGGACAGGTTCATAACCCAGAGGCTCCCTTCGCTCTGGAATAGAATTCCAGTTCATGTGAGGCAGAGCACCTCACTGAATCTCTTCAAGAAGAATCTCGATAAGTGGATGGGGGATCGTGGGTTTGTCCCAGGGATTACTCCCGTGTCACTATTAGACAGAGGCACAGTAAACTAAACCTTAAAAAGGGCACAGTATACTCAAATCAAGGGGTGGCGTAAGCCATACAGAATCGGGCTAGGCTTATAATTAGACATGCTGCACCTCAGAAAATCCAAATCCCATCGAGCTACGTGCTCGAGAGACTTGAACCTCAGCACTGAAATAAATAGGACATGCTGGAGGGACAGATTCATAACCCAGAGGCTCCCTTCACTCTGGAATAAAATCCCAGTCCAGGTTAGGCAGAGTCCCTCATTGACTCTCTTCAAGAGGAATCTTGATGAGTGGATGGGAGATCGTAGGTTTACCCCGGGTATCACTTCTGTGTCACTGTTAGACATAGACACAGTATACTAACCACGAAAAAGGGCATAGCAAAATAAATTTAAAATGGGTGGCGAAAGCCAAACACATTTTGGCTAGGCTTATAATTGCCCCAGGGCAGATAGCCTAGTATGAACCTATGAACATTCACATATCTATGACCATAAACCAAGTCCACCAAAAACTAGGAGCCTTATACAGAAATAAGCAACTCCTCACCAAAGCAGCTAGGATTTCAGTTGCAAATTTGCACCTTATCTCCACCCTACTTTATGCCTCTCCATTATATACCAACCTGAGGCGATGCAATCTAAATAAACCCGAGACCTGCTACAACAAAATCGTCAAATTCACCACTGGGGCATCCTACCACAGTCACCACTGTCTCTCACTTACTGAACTAGGCTGGCTAGAACTCTCTCACCTCCTTCAATGGTATCAACTTGCACTTGCCCACAAACTGGTTAACCATCCTCTAAAGGTCCCATCCCTCCAGTATCTACTCCAACCCTATCTCACCATCAGACCACTATGATCCAGCAACAAAAATCAATTACAGGTTACTAGAGCCAATAACACTGCTGGAGAAGAACAATTATCCAGCGCTATAGCCAAATTATGGAACACCCCCCCACAATAACCTCTCTACCAACATGCACCCACTTCAAAGCTTTACTTAAAGCGCACCTAAAACTTGCTGGCTATGCCCTTGTAACTCTCCCCTCTAACTTCTCCCACTCCATCTACCCTCTACCTCTCTTCCACCCCACAAACTACCTTTGATTATAACAAGCTCTGATACTTCCATGCCTATTTACTTATTATATGGCAGTAACTTCTTATTGTAACAATTGTTAATATCTGCTATGACTTCGTGGATAGAACATATGCTAGTTATCTACTGAATGTACTATGTTCTTCATCTGTAACTATGTTTGTAATATTTTAATTGCTAGGATTCTTCATCTGTAACTATGCCTGTAATATTTTAATTTGTGGAGCTTTTCTCCCCTGGCCTCCGCTGAAAATGGACCTGCATCCAATTGGACATTCCCGGTCAACAAATGTAAATAATTAAATAAATAATAAATAATCAAAAGCAGTAATTGGTAAAAGGGTAGTGTGTAAGATTGGCATGTATGGTATCCAATAAAAATTATTTTTAAATGAGTGCAGGGTACTTAAGGCTGTGCTTGAAAAGAGGGGTTAACCGGACCCTTTCCTGGAGAACATGTTTAGGGAAGTTCAGGTTAAGAGAACTGCTGGACATTTTACCCTATTTCTTGGGACTGGTGCTGGGGGCATTAATAATTTTAATATTACCAATGGCAATCAGAACAGTGGCCATTTTCTTAAAGCATTTATTTTAACCTTTAACAGAGATTTCTATAAAATCAGGTTATATTATAGAAAAATATTGTTGCATATTTAGAACTGAAGCTGAGTATATTAAAATTGTTGGTGAGACCCCACATATTGTATAAAAAAAAAGAGGTATGTTTGAAAGCTTATTTAGAAAGGGAGACTACGAAGGGCAAAAGGGAAAATGTGGCCACTGTACACAATGCCAACAAGTTTTTGAAGGGAGTAAGATACAAATGGTTAACTATGGGATGATAAAACTGTGTAAAAAATATTATTGCAGTAGTAAAGGTGTGGTGTATATAGCTTTATGTCAGAAATGTGTATGTTTTTATATTGGAAAAAACAAAAGTAACTTAAGAACCAGAATGTATCAGCATTGTTATGAAATGTAGAAAAAAGACTTGAAAAATGCTTTGTACAAACATATCCACAAAAATGAAAATTTATTTTAAGTCCATGGTTATTGACCATGTAAATTTAGGGCAGGGGGCAGTGCATTTGATGACTTTTTGGAATTTAAGGAGTTAGAATGGCAGATTAGAACAAACGCCTCTGTGTACCCAGGTTTGAATACTGTATTGAATACTGTCAGCCCATGCATTGCATTGGCATAGGGACCAACACACACACACACACACACACACACACACACACACACACACACACACACACACACACACCATACCTCTTAACCTGGAATCATGAAAAATCTGGACAAACACCCATGAAAAATAGGTAAAACTGACCAAAAATCTGTATGCTGATTAACATAAAATTTGCATACATAAATATGTGACCTCCACTCACTCCAGTAGAATTGTGGGATACCATCTTTTAAATGCAAACTGAAGAACAGACAAAATATGATCATGAAACAAAATAAACAGAATAGTGTTTTACTTATTTTAATATTTGAACTTGTATCAAACTTTGAACTTGTGCAAACTGCAAAAATAAAATACAATTTTCTTTTATAAGAATAAAATTAATTGTTTCAGCTTTCTACATTACATTATTAAGTAACAAAAATCAAGCCAGAACAAAACTGTTTTCTTTCTATTAACATCTGAACTTGTTTCTCTGCCTCTTTCATTTGTTGTAAGTAGTATATATACAACCTCTACTTGCTTGTGTTAGCAAAATCATTCTCTGATGTAGGCGTCTGCCTGTTAGAGGTTACTTCAGGCAGATTTAAAAAAAACAATATTATTTTCCTGAAAATTCATAAGACTATAATGGATAATGAAAAGTATGCATGCCACAGGTATAAAACCCTGTTAACAAAAAGATAGTTTTGATACTGTTAAATTTTCCTCATTAAGGTTTGCTGTTGTTGGCCTCTTGATTGTATAACTGCATTATCCTCCCACACATTCTGACCTGAGGCATTGTGCTTAAAACCAGCCTTTGATTATCTGTTAAAACATGGTATGGTCATCCACTTTATGGCAGCACATTGCCATGTGGTAATTCATCAGTGTCCCAATTTTTTAGGATAGTTTGAGAAATATTAGTTTAAGACATAGCCCTGTGTGACTACTGCATCAGCAGAGAAACTTGACTATGCTGATTCACATTTAGCCACATAGCTGAGTCATACAGACAACCATGGTAGTAGTTGTACAGATCAGAGGTCCAAGCTGGTACCTACTAAAATATCATTTGTGCAATATAAGAACTCAGTAAATAATCTTGGTGTGCCAAACTGTGTGTGAAACCCTTAACTTCATTCTATGTACTGCCTAACCACAGTTCTGCAATGTCCAAAATATGGAAGACTATCTCTCATAATGTGGAACAAATGGGCAAACAGCTTATTAACAACTTCAGCTAAGAAGTTCCTAGGATACTTACGACGTGTTACTTTAATATTATAAAACATTATTTTGATGAATTAATTGATTCATTATTATTTACCATGGGCACCAATTAAAAATTATTAACACAAAATGTAACAGACCCCATTCAGTGTAAAAGTGCAGCAATAATGAGGTACACTTGAGCGATAGGTTGGTAACGTTGAAAGTGCATTGCATATGGCGGAGTCGTCTAGTCACCATGGCAATGGTTATTTACATTTTTGAAAAAATGCTCACTAGAAAGGAGTGCGGCATACTTCTCAGCATTTTCAAGGACTTCTCTGACCAGATCAAATTTATCCAGTACACCCACCCTAAAAAACTGTACTTCCAGGTATAAACACTGCGGACTGCAAGCCCAAAAATATAATCCTAAACAACATGTTAACTGCGTACTAAAATGACAGAAAGTGATTAAAATAAATCACAGTACATACTTAACATTTTCCTTAGTAGATATTAATGTAGATAAGCAGGTTCCTCACTCTAGTCAACAGTCAACTTATTTCTATAAAACAAGTCGCAAGCAAGATTGAAGTATTCTAATACATGCTGACAAGACGTTGAAGTTTACTGTTCCTAAATGCGATCAGTTAGTAAACATGAATTCATATTCACTTTCCGTCCACTATCCCAAGTATTCTAACAAAACAATAAACACCACACCATAAAATGTTTTATGTACCATTGTATCTAGAAGTAACACTTTTTAGGCAAATAAATGGATAGCTCCACCTCAATGTACAGACCAGTCCAATGTGTGTCCGGGGGCTCCAGGTGAAATCATCCCTACAATACCCCTTAAATTTATTTTTAATGCATAGAGAGGTGCTTGGCATTTTGGAGTACAGAGCAGAGGTCAGTTTTTGTAAGAGTGTGACACCTCTGTCTGGTGACTTCTTCACTCAACTAATGTGAAACAAGAGAAACATCAGATGGTGCAGTTCACTTCTGCACCCACTCAACAAACTGTATTGCAAAAGGAATGCACCACCCTAAAATGTACAAGTACAGCTTTTGGAAAATCACAAAATCAGCAAATTATTAATGACTGCACTTAAGAAAGGTAACCGGGATAAAAATACAGCATACAAACTACTACAATAAAAATGACCCACAAGTATCTCAAAACAGTAGTTAGGCATTATTGCATCCAGGTTACTAATCTTCAAAATTCATGAAATTAAGGACAATGAGTCATTTAAACATAATTTCAAGAATTATGCCAGATTTGGAACCTAGTTGCAATAATACTTAAGTACCATAGTAAATGTATTGCTCCCTAGGACTGGATATGGCATAAGTGGCCCACATTCTAGCTTGAAATGACATTGTGCAAAACTTAGTAAATTACTGCATTAAAGTCACCTTTGTCCACAACTACAATTAAACTCATACAAATATAAGCTTGCACTTTACTTTAAATGAGTGCTTATTATACTGGCTCTGTCTGTCACTGTTATATTTATATTCCCCCTCTTAAAACTGTAGCACCTCTTTGAAATACTTAAATACAGCAAGCCTTGAAATAACATCATAAGTAGGCGGGAGAATTCGATGTTCTTTCTTGATGATCACTATATTTTGAACGTGAAAAAGAAGTTATGTCTTACCGTAATTTTTCGTCTGTGTTGTAGATCTTTGTTCACTCATTACAGATAGGACCTCAGTTCCATCCCTGGATCCGATACGGCCGTTTCCCAGCTTGCGCAATCCAAAAACTTTCAGCTATGACCCTACGCACAATGCCCCTGTCCTAGTTACTCCAGATCGAGTTTGCCCACCCTAGATAAAAGATGTAGCAATAGAAAAAATAGTAGGAGGTACTGTCTGAGCAAATACCCTAACCAGGAGTTCCTAAAGTCCACCAGGAGTCCATGCAGGGGGAAGGAGGGTGGGAAGTAATGAATGAACAAAGATCTACAACACAGATGGAATGTTATGGTTAGACATAATTTCTTTATCTGATGTTGTAAATCTTTGTTTATTCATTACAGATAGGACTGAGTCCCCAGCTACTTGAGTCCTGGGTGGCCCTAAGGTAGGATGTTCCTGAGCACCATAGAACCAAAAGATGCTCGTCCCCTGGAGGCCAAATCCAATTTGTAATGAGATATAAAGGTATGAGGTCTTGCCCAAGTGGCCGCTGCACATATATCATCCATAGAGGCTCTGCAATGAAAAGCTACAGAAGTAGCCATAGATCTGGTAGAATGAACCTTTATTCTGGAAGGTAAGGATAGCTTATTCTGTTGGTAGATAAAAGTAATGATGTTTCTAAGCCAAGAGGATAAAGTCACTTTGGAAACAGGTTTACCCAATCTGGGTCCTGCAAAGGCCACAAACAATTGGTCTGTTTTCCTGAAAGATTTAGTCCTGTCCAAATAACAATGAAGCTGCTGGTGCACATCAAGGGTGTGCAAAAGGTACTCCCCTCTATTAGAATGCCTTGGGAAGAAAACCGGAAGGTCAGTAGATTGGTTAATGGAAAAGCCAGAAATGACCTTGGGCTAGAAAGAAGGGTCAGTATGAAGGGACACCCTAGCCATGTGGAAGATCAAGTAAGGACTCTTGACACTCAAGGCCTGCAGCTCAGATACTCTTCTCGCTGAGGTGAGTGCTACTAGAAGTATGGTTTTCCATGAAACAAATTTCAAATCACATGAATCAAAGGGCTTGAAGGAAGAACCTGTGAGAGACTGTAGCACCAGAGTCAAGTCCCAGGGTTCTAAGGGAGGCTTGACCGGAGGTTTAACATGTAATACTCCCTTCAGAAATGTCCTGCATAGGCAGTGTGACATAACTGAAGAATTATCAAGACTATTATGAAAATTGGTGATAGCTGCTAAATGTACAGTGATTGTTGAAGCTGAGGCTCCTGCATGTAGAAGAGTAGTCAGGTATTGTAGGATCTTTTGAATAGGCATAGAGAAAGGGACTAAGTTCTGGTCTTTGGCCCAAATAGAGAACCTAGTCCATTTACTAGAATAAACCTTTCCAGTGGAAGGTTTGTGTGAGGCCAGAAGAATTTCATGAAACAGGAGATGGGATGTCAGGCAGCCTGGCAATCATTGGAAGTGGAGGAACCAAGCTGTGAGCTTGAGACTGTGCAGGTTCGGATGAATCAGTCGCTGAGGATGAGATAACCGGTCCTGGGAATGATCCAGGATCCACGGGCTGTGAATCAGATGAGGCCATAGAAACGGGAACCAGACTTGACGTGGCCAGTGGGGAGCAATGAGGATCACTTTGCTTTTCAACCTCTGAGCTTCCTGGAGAAATTTTGAAATGAGGGGAAATGGGGGTCAAGGCATACAGAAGACCCGGGGGCCAATTGTGCATTAGAGCGTCCCTCGGTGGTTCCTCCTGAGGGGGGCTCAAGGAAAAAAAGCTTCTGCATTTGTAGTTTAGAGGGGAAGCAAACAGGTCACAGCAAGGCTTGCCCCAATGTTGGAAGATCCGATCTGCTATTACAGGGTTGAGAGACCACTCGTGAGGCATCAGGATGCTCCTGCTCAGATTGTCCGCAATAAGGTTGAAACTCCCGGGAATGTGCATTGCTATAAGAAAGCAATTGGAAGCTATCACCCAGTGCCAAATCCTCATGGCTTCCCGACACAGGGGGTAAGATCTGGTTCCACCTTGCTTGTTGATATAACAGACGACTGACATGTTGTCTGACTAAAGTGCAATGGTCCCCAAGGGTAGGGATGCATGGAACGCTTGCAATGCTAAGAGAACTGCCCTCAGTTGCAGGACTTTTATGTGCAAGTTGGCCTCGATGGGGGTCCAGGTGCCTTGGACAGTCTTTCCTTGGAAATGCCCCCCCCCCACCCTAACAGTGAAGCGTCCATGGTCACCGTGGCCGTGGGTTGGGGAAGACAGAATGGTCAACACCAAAGATTCATTTGTGGCTTCATCCACCATAGCATTTCTTCCTTGCCACAGTTTGTAAGGCATATCATGTGGTTGAGTGGGTGGGTTAACAACGACCATTGTGCGGAAAGGAGCCACTGCAAGATTCTCATGTGCAGTCTCGCCAGTGGTACTATCATAATGGCAGCTGCCATGGAGCCCAAGAGTTGCAGTACAAGACATGCTGGTACATATGTGTGAGGAAGCCCCTATGCCAGTGGAAAATATGGACACCTACAGGGCTGCATGGAGCATGCTATCCCAAATAAAACCAAGACTCACTCCTCCAAAGGCAGGAGACCTGTCTGGTGGACCCCAGCCATAAATAAGCTATATAACAGAAGGAGAAAGCTACTACATGACAGAGCAAAATCCCAAAAAGGGAAGGTGTCACTGATCAGTACTAGCAAGAAACTACGATCCCTCATAAAATCATCTAAGGCCATCTTTGAAAGAAAAATTGCACAAGACACTAAAGATAATCACAAGGCCTTCTTTCAGACCTCTCAACTGTCCCGAATTAATCGTTTTTTAACGAGTTTTAGGGTCCAAATAATGGGGTGCCACGATTCCCGAGTGGCACCCATTCATTTCCGATTTTTCCCAGCTTTTATTTTAATGTTTTTTTTTTCGCTATTTGACCTGACGTCATCGCGTATGCGATGACGTCAACACTGTCAGCCTGTCGGAATTGAGCTTTCCTAGCTGTTGAATTGGATCTGTGAGCGGGACCAGGAACCATTAAACACTTCAATGGTGGTGCATTTGCACCTGCGCGAGTGGGACTGCACTGTATTTATTTGCTGATGCTGGAAATTGTGCGAGCGACCGGAACTGTTGGAAACTCTGGGACTGCTTTTCCGAGTGAGATTTATTTGCTGCATTGTAGGACTGTCGTTGTAAACAATGAGAAAGCTTTCAGGTAAGGACTGCAGAGCTGCTTTCAGGTATTCGTGTGTGTGTGTGTGTGTGTGTGTGTGTGTGTGTGTGTGTGTGTGTGTGTGTGTGTGTGTGAGAGAGATCTCCTTGTTGACAGCGTAGAGAGAGACTGCGTAGGTTATAGTTCTGTAAAGTACAAATGAAGCGATTTTTTTTTTATTATACACATTTATTTGTAATTCATTTCTGAGGAATAACTATGCTACAGAAGGATATTAAAAGATCATGCAGTCGCAAGAAGAATGTTTGTGTGCTAACACTGCAAAAAAAAAAAAATCGCTTCACTTGTAGTTTACAAAACTCCTGCAGCAAATCTCACTCGGAAAAACAGTCCCAGAGTTTCTAACAGTTCCGGTCGCTCGCACTTTTCAAAACTTTTTATAATCCAGGATTATAAAAAGTTTTGAAAAGTAGAATTGCAAGTTGAAAACTCGTTTTAAAGAGTTGTTCAGACACGTCTATTTCTGCAAATGGTGGTAGATTACAGATTATTTATTTATTATTTTGTTAACTGAGATAGTATGCAGATTCATGTGGACCATTTCAGGTACGGCCCAGGGAGAACCAGAAATCTAAAACCAAAATAACGGTTCTCAATCTTCCATCTCCAAAATGCAAAACACTCCTACGCATGATGATATGGAACAAGTGTATAAAATGTGGAATACTTAATAAATACTTAGGCAGCTCGTAACTTAACAAAATGCGTTTATTTGTACGTATCATGGTTTAAGAATACAGTGGATTTTAGTTGTGGAATATCAACAGAGAATCGTGCTGTGTAAGGTAATGGGGTATGTTACTATAGTTTAAATGAATCTACCACTTCTAAAGCAGTGAAAAGTGGCCTCTTTGAATATAAATATTATGAGCTGGTTGAAAAGTTGAGAGGAGGAGATTAATTTTAGTTTTGCTGGTAATAATTTCCATAGGCTTGGGAGTAGTGTAGAAAACCAGTGGTCTGTGCCGGGTGGCAGTTGAAATATTTGTTGGAAAGGAAGATGTAAGGAAGATGTATGGGGTGCCTCACAAGTTGTAGCCACTGTATAGTTGCAGGGCCAGATTTCAGACTGTGATGTAGATAAAACTTTTCTTTGGTAATATAATAAATTAGTTGAACTGTGGGTTAGTGGTTGTGAAATTTGATGTCTTGAATTTTTGTTTCATAAATATTGTGGGAAGAAATATCCAGGGAATTGTTATGGCTAGGCTTGTATAGGCCCTAGGGCCGATAGCCTAGTACCAGCCTTTGAACGACGTATCAGTACCCTACCCTACCCTTCTGTAAATATATAGTTACTTTCAATAAAGTGTTTTCACAGCTAAAATTGTACTACAAAATGTCGCACTTGCTAACACCAGCCTCCTATTAAGTTTCGCAAGAAATACCACAGATACAAAGGTTCTTGCTCTGGCAAGAGTGTGAATGCCGGTTTTCTTTTTTGTTATTCTTTTTGGTTGGGTGTATTGGTCGGGTAATTATCTAATATTAGGCACAAAACAAGCATTTCTTTATTTTTCTGGAATTCCATTAACCTCGGATACTTCACAGCAAGTGAACCAGGAGGAAGGACGGATTCCACTTAACAAGAATGTTTCACAGAGACCGAGCGGGACTCGGAATTCAGCAGACACTGTAGTTGACATTTAATGAACAGTAATTTTGGAGATAAGGGTATCTTTAATTTACCTGTTTGGCTTGCTAAGACTTTTTCTTGGACTGACTGCTGATTGAAGGGATCTCGTTGGGGGAAACATTTCTGCTTGGGGTGTGTGTGTGTGTGTGTGTGTGTGTGTGTGTGTGTGTGTGTGTGTGTGTGTATGAGAATGTTTAATGGAAAATGTAATCTTGTATCCATTAATTCAGTTTAATTTGTTTATGGATTACTAGTCTAATAATAAGCTAAAAATGATTTAAAGTTACTTATAAAGCTTGCTCTAGAGTAACATTTCACTCACTCATTTATATATTAATAGTTTCAGTATCCTCTCAAATGTTTATTCATATTGTAAATCAGCAGCTCATTACATTTTCTAATCAGATTTGAAATTCATTGAGTCAATGTTCAAGCTGAAAATTAGTGTTGGTTGTGCAAAATTGGAAATACTCGTGACTGTAACATCATATACACCCCCAAGTACTGGGAGGCTTGTAAATAAGACTATTTTATTTAAGTAATTTTATTTTGATGAATGGTAAAGTTTTAAGCACTTTAAAATTAGTATAGTGTGTCAGACTAAGCTTTTTATGATAGGGTTTAGTTCATGCTGTGTTGTAATCAGAAGTCTTTATTTAGTGATAATAGTTTACATTTCATATATTCTTTTGCAATTTATTTAGCATTTTTAAAGTGGTAGCACACTCTTAAGTGTGAGAAGCTGTGCAAGATGCCTATGGCTTACACTGTCATTCTGTTTTATAGTGAGTGTGTGTGGAAGTAGACTTTTTTGATGGAAATGTTCTGAACTGGCCAGTTTTGTCATTATTGGTTCATGCATTTTGTTTCATTGCCTACTGGAAAAATGTTCAAACAGTACATTTAAAATGCGCTCTAAGTCTAACAAGTGTGCTGTATTATACAAGGAATATTATAAAGTCAGGAAGGTGTATCAAAGAACATGTGTATGTTTCTTGTTTTGTGTGCAATGGGCCTATGATTTGAAAACAGCCCAAAGTTAATCTTATCCACCACAGGCCAGATGCATTTTCTTTGGATGTAGAGTGGGTTTCAATGCTGTTTCAATGAATGTGCTTGAGGGCAGAGACGCGTTTAATGCCAAGTCTATTTTCATTGTGAGACAGTATTGCTTTGTTTAGCAGATGTAAAAATAAAATGCAAATAATCATTGTAGAAGTAAAGTAGTATGCACACATTAGTGTTTATGGTAAATGGGGCGAAATAGCCAGGTAATGGTATGGGACATTGGAATGGCTGCAGGGGGTCAGTGGTGCCATATTTTGGCTGTCTGTACTTCAGTTTGCGTTTGAAAGTTGGTATCCCACAATTCCACTGGAATGGGTGGGGTTACATAATTATGTATGCAAATTTTATGTTAATCAGCGTACAGATTTGTACCTATTTTTCATGGGCCTTGTCCAGATTTTTGATGTTTCGAGGTTGAGAGGTATGCCTTCTTTAGTTATGTCAGAAACCTGGGAGGCAACTCCCAGATATGCTCTGAGTTAGTGCAAAATGACAAAAAATACACTGAAGCCACAGGCATTGCCAACATCCTGGCAGAAAGGTTCAGTGCAAACTCCCCCCACCCCCCAAGAGAGCAAATGTCTATCCCAACAGAGTGTAGCCTTCCTGAGATCACAGATGCACAGGTGAGAGCTGCCCTCTCCAAAGCAAAAAACAGCATCAGTGGGACCAGACGGTGTCCCGGGCTGCGTCTTACATGAGCTCCAAGAAGAACTAAACCCTCATATAAAGTCACTGTTCAGTCTCATCCTTACTTCAGGATATGTACCCAAGGAATGGTGTACAGCAACAGTGGTCCCACTCCACAAAGGTGGTGCCAGAACAGACCCCGGAAACTATCGCCCTATAAGCCTGACTAGCCTGGTCTGCAAAGCTATGGAGCATATCATCATGGAAATCATAAACAAAGACATTGGGAACCTCCAGACACTGGATCCTACCCAATTCAGCTTCGTTAAGGGCAGATCTTGCCTTTTGAACCTGGTCGACTTCTTTGAAACAGTTACCAAAGCAATAGATGAAGGGAAGGTAGTCCACACAGCCTACCTGGACCTCACAAAAGCCTTCGACACAATACCCCACTCGGACATCATAAATAAGCTCACCAGCTTAAATATCAACCCCTATGTCACAAGATGGTTTGCAAACTGGCTCAGGGATAGAACCCACATGGTCAGAATAGCAGGTGCCATTTCAGACTCTAAACCAGTTACAAGTGGTGTCCCACAAGGCTTAGTCCTGGGACCTCTCTTGTTCGGTATATATTTCTCCGAGGTACAGGCTAACACGGGTGGACTATGGCTGAGCAAGTTTGCAGATGACTGCAAACTGGGTGCTGTAATCGACTCTCCGGCTGACACAAGCATCCTCCAAAAGGGTCTCACAGAGACTGATAACTGGTGCCAGAGTCATGGCCTAAAGCTAAATGCCAAAAAGTGCATAGTCATCCCCTTTGGGAAAAACAAAGTGCCCACAAATTACCACATAGGTGGTAATCCATTAAGGACGGAAGAAGTAATTAGGGACTTGGGGACCCAAGTAGATAGCAATCTCTCCTTTGACAATCACGTTGCCAAAGTGGTTAGAGAGACCTTCTATGTAGCCCACCTTATCATGAAAGGGTTCATATCTAGATCAAGAGAGGTCATTGTGCCCCTCTACTCATCACTTATCAGTCCCATAATTGAGTACAATGCCCCGTTTGGTATGTTTCTTACCCGACACCTTCAGCAACTGGAAAGACCCCAAAAGTATCTCACCAAGAGGATCAAGGGGCTCAAACAGATGCCCTATGCAGTTCGACTAAAGAAACTCCAGCTCTACTCAGTTGCGTACCGCCTACTCAGAGGCGATCTGTGTCTGACGTATAAAGCCATGTCTAACCCAGAATTAATGGACATGCTTCACCTCAGGAAATCCAAATCCCTTAGAGCTACACGCTCCAGGGACTTGAACCTTAGCACAGAAATAAATAGGACATGCTGGAGGGACAGATTCATATCCCAAAGGCTCCCCTCACTCTGGAACAAAATCCCACTCCATGTTAGGCAGAGCCCCTCACTGACCCTCTTCAAGAGAAATCTTGACGAGTGGATGGGAGAACGTAAGTTTACCCCTGGGATCTCTTCTGTGTCCCTGCTTGACAGAGGTACAGTAAACTAGCCTTAAAAGGGCTACCTTTTGTGACCTACTATACAGAGGCACAGTCAACTAATCTAAAAGGGTGGCGAAAGCCAAACACACTCTGGCTAGGCTTATAAATGCCCTAGGGCATATAGCCTAGTATCAACCTATGAACCTATGAAGAAGGTCTTAGATTTGGTGTCTTATTTTCAAAAGCCTGTGAGGGGGGAGAGAAGCTTGACAGGATGTTGAAGACTTCTCCAATAAATTCCAGTGTCTTCGTTGGGGACATCTGAAATTTGTCTTTGTTGATTGTAATCCCCAAGTGGAGAGCGAAACCTTGAGTGTAAGAGAAGCTGCGGACTAGGAGATTCCTGGTCAGAGCAGTAAGGAGCCAGCCGTCTAGATAGCGAAACTCCTGGAATCCTTGTAGTCGAAGATGAGCTACCACAACTGCCATACATTTGGTGAAAACTCGGGGGGCTGTCGAGAGACCAAATGGCAATGCCCTGAACTGGTAGTGATTGGCTCTCAGCCAGAAGTGGAGAAACATCTGGGAGCGGTGATCCATCTTTATGTGGTAGCACGCATCCTGGAGGTCTATAGAGCACATCCAATTGTCCCTCCCTAGGAAGGGAAGAATGGACTGTACTGTGACCATCCGGAATTTTTGAGGTTTGATAAATTTGTTCAGTAGGTTGAGATCCAAGATTGGTCTCCAGTCCCCTGTCTTTTCTGGCACTAAAAAGAACCTTGAGTAAAACCCGGATTCTGTCTGATCTGGTGGGACTGGTTGGATGACTCTTTTTCTTAGCAGCTTTTCTATTTCTAAGCCTGCTAATTCCCTCTGATTGGGTGGTACATCGGGGATTCGTTTCACAGGTTTGGGAGTTAAATTGAATGGTATTTGGTAGCCTATGGATATTACTCTCTGCACCTAAACATTGGTAGTAATAAGATACCAGGCTGGTAGATGCAGAAAAAAATGACCCCCAACTGCTTCCAGAGGAAAGCAATCGGGCTGCTGCTCAGGAGCGCTGGTAGGGTCTACCGGAGAAAGAATCTCTGGTGCCCTGGTTATGCAGACCCCCTCTACCTCGAAAGGGGTGTCTTCCATATGAGTTGCCCCCTCTGCCCCGAGGGGATTGTTCACCACGAGTGTGACCAACGGATCCTTGGTATTTTTTGAACCACATCTTTCCTCCCTTCTGGTTCCTGGAGTAGGACCTCTGGGGGTTGGGAAAGCGTATGCCCACAGCAGACAAGGTCTTTCTGTTTTTCTCCCTACGTGCAAGTGTGTCTCGTACCTTGGGTCCAAAAAGTGCAGATTCGTCGACAGGTGCATTAACGAAGGAAGATTTAAAGGGGTCTGCAAAGTCACACAACCGCATCCAAGCATTACATCTCATGACAACACCATATGCGGCAGCTCAAGCTGCCCCCTCGGTGGTGTGCGATATCAAACGCATCGAGGAGTTTGAGATGGATTCAAGGGTAGCTAGCTGCGAGGTGACAGTGTCACACACCTCATCCGGCAGTACCCCCACCAAAGAGGAAGACATTTCGGAAATTAGGTCTCTTTGGAGGTGAGTAAAGTGTGCCAGATAGTTCAGCGACCAAATGGTGAAGGTCGCTGAAGCATAGGTCCACTTTCCTAGTCTGTCCATGGTCCGGAACTCCCTGTTTGGGGGATGGACAGTAGAACTATCTTCTGCCAGTTCCCTCTTGGTGGCCGCAACCACGACCATAGAGTCAACTGTCAACTGCTTGGACCAGTGGGGCTGGTCTTCAGGTGTTGATAAAATTTTGTCTGGCCTCCGGGGGACAGGTTCTACTTTGTCCGGGTCCTTCCAGGCATGCTGCACAATTAGTTTAACAAGGTCATCTGCTGGTGGGGTCACCCAGGAAGTAGATGGCTGGGCACAGAAGGCCTGCAGGAACACCGATTCCTCAGAAGAAGGGTTAGAGAACTTCCATTCCCCACACTGTTTGAGGATTTTGAGAATGTCTCTGAATGAAACGTCATCTGGGGGAGAATGTGGGAACCCTGTCCCCTCATCACAATCAGTGTCTTCTGTGATAGATTCCTCTGGGGAATCAAGGTGCTTCCTCTTGCACCATTTCTTCCAGGGTGGCTCTCCAATGGGATCTTCTGAGGAGGACTCCGAAGAAGGGGTTCCTTTCAAAGGGGGTTCTTGTGACTCCCGTGCCCGGGGACCCAACATAGCGGGTTGGGAGAGGTTCATGCTAGGGGAGGTTTCTGATACTGATGTCATTGGTGCTGACTGTGAGCCTTCGGAATGAAGGACCCTTTCCATCACCTGTACAGCAGGCCCACTCGAGGAGGGTTGGAAGCCCAGAACTGGGAGGGGCAACCTTGGAACTGGGGTCACACCCCACCCCGAAGAGCCCATCTCCAGTTGAGGGGTTCCAGGAGAACTAGAAGCCATCAGAACCATGGACATAGACAGTGCCAGCGAGAAAATAGGCGCCGGACTAGGTACTAAGGTACGGACGGTCCAACCACCACTTTGAGAAAGCATCGGCACCATCGGAGCTGATGCAGCAAGCATGGACGGTGCTGACAGGGGAAACACTGCTGTTGGAGCCGAGACAGTATGTACCGAAGTGGACATTGGTACCAAGATCAGGGTGGATGCTGGAGGAGGATAAACAGAGGAAGATGTGGTAAAAGATTCCAAGCCAGGAGGGACGGAAGGTCTAGCTGGAATTGGCAGTCCCCTAGCTGCCAGAAGCTGGTCCACAGCCCGCACTAGGTCTAGTTCAGGAAAAACACCTAGTGGATCTAAAGGAGGCTGCTGAAGGGGAATCAGGTCTTTCTAGAAAGGGGCTAAACTTCTCCCCCAAAAAAGGGTCGTAAGTTGGAGAATATCTTGTCCTTGGCAGGTATTTTAGTTTTGGAGCCAGTGGAGCCGAAAAAACTGTCAGCACCATGGCCAGGGATGGCGCCGAGGCATGTACAGTCATCGGAGGCCATGGAGATGAAGAAACTGTCGGCACCGTGGTCGGGGATGGTGCTGAGGCATGTACAGTCATCAGAGCCGATGTGGGAACCAAGGATGACACCGAAGTCAGTGGTGCCATGATTGGAACCAAAATAGGAGTGAATATCATGGTCAGCACCGAGGGAGAGGACACAGAGCCTGGTGCCAAAGAGGTCTGCGCCAAGGGCGCCGGCGAAGCACAGAGATGACTTGGTTCCATAACTGATGAAGATACATTAACCGAGTGACCCCGTTTTTCCTTATGTTTTTTGGTCTTAGGAGGGGGTGAGACCTCCGACCCAGATAGAGCCTCTAAGAAAGGTGTCTTGAGTAAACCATTTAAAATAAGTTTATTCTTATGTTCTGCTAGTGTCTGATTACTAAAATCCCAACTTAGCTTTGTCTGACATGGTAAGGTAACAATGCTATCCTATAGAAAAAATAAGGGAGAAAATACCAGTGATGTTATTTTAAAGAATACCACTAGTAAAAAGGACAGTCCTGTCAAAGACAGGAGAGAGGGACAGTACCAAAAAAGGTAAAAAATTAAATTACCAAGGAAAAGTGTAGGAAATAGGCTTAGGTTACAGGCGACAGTGAGAAAAGGCTAACTTGACTAAAAATTTAATAATTTTGAAGAAAAACTGTCATAAAATTAACAATTGTATACTTGGCTTTGAGAGAGATGGCTAACACGTCTGACTAGGAATGCAGCAAACGAGATCTGGAGTAACTAGGAGAGGGGCATTGTGGGTAGGTTCTTAGCTGAGAGTTTTTGGCTTGCGCGAGTAGGGAAACGTCCGTATCGGTTCTGAGGACAGAACCGGGGTCCTATCTGTAATGAATAAACAAAGATTTACAACATCAGATCAGCTTTTGCAATCAGACTTCATGAACACAGAATTCTTGTACCTATTTATGATGTTATTTTGGAACTTGCTGCATTTAAGTATCCTAGGTGAAATACTTAAATGCAGCAACAGCAAGCCATGAATAAGTGCAAAAATTCCATGTTCATGATGTTCCAATTGCAAAAGCTGTTTGTGTTCGAAATGTGGTGAAAAGCTAACTTTTGAATGTGAACAGCTTTTGCAATTGGAACATCGCAAAGTAATAAAAAGTTAATTACTGCACGCCATCTTACTATTTACAGCCAAGGCTGACCAGACTCTTCAAACCCCCCCATTAGTACACCTCTGATCCTAGACACATTATGTAGAATATATCCAATGTTGCAATTTTTAGGAATCAGAATCAGATAAATCTGTAAATTAATACAGACAGTGAGTTTGAATAGGAGACTGGAATTTTATGCCAGCATTTTAAAAAAGGGGGTATAGTGATCCTGCCGTCAATTTAGTATACATGATTTCTAAAATTACTTATTTAAGACTAATGCAGACATCCAGCAGGGCAGGCTGCAGCAGATTACAGAATTGTTTCCGATTCCTTTGCTGCAGTTTCTATTAGGCTGCAGACATGTTTTTCTTTTTTTACTTACCTGAAAGTCTAGGAGGTAAATTTTTTTACCCTGGCTGTAGACAAGGTCGGGTGGCATGGGACAGAACTTAGAGGTTAGTTAAGTTAGTGTGCTAAGCTCCGTTGTGTTCGCTGTTGCTGCAATTCCAATTAACAGTCAGTCTGAGACCCAGAGTTGTCCAATAAGAAGTCTGCCTGCCTCACAAAGCTGATGAAATCACACCTGCCCCTGTACACTGGTGATGCAGGGTGACATCAGCCATAAATTTAAAGTTGTCGTAAAAAATCAATAATAATAATTGAAACAATTGGGAATTTAAGGGGCCACTTGGGAATTCGTGGCACCCCATTATTTTATCCTCAAAACCGGTAAATACCGAGGAATTCGGTACTGTTGATAGGTATCACACACACACGCGCGCGCGCGCACGGGCACACGCACACACAGACATGCACACACACACACACACACACAGACACAGATACACACGCACGCACACACACACAGACACTCACACACACAGACACGCACACACATGCACACACACACACACACACACACACACACACACACACACACACACACACACACACACATACACACACACACAGACACACACACACACAGACACGCGCACACACATGCACACACACACACACACACACACACACACACACACACACACACACACACACACACACACACACACACACACACACATACCTCTTAGCTGTCTGTGAGTTGTGAGAACATCCCTGATGCCTTTTCTTATTTATTTGTCCCTGCCCTCATAAATCACGGATTGTTATAGTCTACCAATAATGGTAGCCATTAGATTTTCATTCTTGCTAGTGTTTTTTAAGTGAGTCCTGGTAACAGTTTAAATCATCTTGCTAGTGTTGCCTATTACTCCACTCAGCTTTGTATTGAAGCTTTCCCAAATGTCCTAATGACTCATGCACTGTTGAAATCATTGGATCATGTCAGACATTAGAGCTTTATACTTCTTATGATGTGTGAAAAAAGCTATACTAATGGATTAATGTTTTCTGTGTTAAGGATACAGGGTTTGAAAATCCATCTTTCACTTTATATCTTGTTTAAAAAGAACTTAAGAAATATTTTAAAGCTTATAATACCACAATGGATTAAAGAAAATTGCAAAACAACAAAGGCAGGCAAAATTCCACCAGAAAATAAATTGATTAAAATACCTCCAGCACCTTATCAGAGCCTTCAGAGGAGGAAAAAATAAAATCCAATATTCTGCACAAATACATGATATAAAAACATCTCATAAAATATTCAGTCACATAACAAAATCCATTAATCTATCATTACAATAAATACTTTCAATTACATTCCAAATGGAGCCCCCAAGTCTTAGTGCCTGATATTTTAACGTATATATAGATTCCAGATCCAATAACATGCTTTTTAAAGTCTCACCCCCTTTCATCTAACTTCATTTGTTCCAATAATATAGTTTGTAAATTAACACTTTCATTATTGTACTATTCCAAATAACGCATGGCAATTGGGTTTTTAATTTCAAAGTTTAAAAGTAATATTCGGGTGGTTGCTGTTTTTTTTTTTTCAAAACCATGGTAAGATTATTTATGTGACTGTGCAATTTCTCAGTATCATAGCCTGGGATTATATCTGTTAATTTTGATATTTATAAACATTGATGCACATTACATAGAAAAATAAATGCTAAAATGGTTCAATATCAAAAACAAAAAAAATTAAGAAAATACAGAATCGATTTTGATGGGTAACTTCATATTCAACCCCCTCCTCATTTTTCCACCACTGGCCCACATGGATAGGAGAAGGATGTAATTCCCCCAACATATACTTCTTTGACCTGTCTTTGGATATTCATATCACAAAATATAAAAGTTAATTACCAAGGGAATGCAAGACTCAGCTTCGTAAAATCATTACAGATTGATAGCTCAATCAGTGTCTATGAACAAATGAACCAACAATGATCGAAAAAGTAAAGCAAATGCTTTTCTCTTTCTATCATTCAAAAAAACAAACAAACTAAAAGCTATTGGTACTTTCAGACATACTTTTTTGAATACTGCTATTGTTAGGGAAAGGGTTTTTCATAAGGACTATGCAGGGTTCTGGTTTGGAGAGGTTGTAGGGTTAGAGTTTGCACACGAGTAAGGTGGACAGGGAGGCTTCAGTAGATCTTCAGTCATTTTCAGTCACTACCAGAACTAAGCACCTTCATTATTGTTATACTTAAAAACTTGTTAGAGATACTTTTTTGTGGTGTTTTTGGGGTACTGATCAACAAGTGTTTTTATGGCCATCATGGTCTCCTAATCGTGTGGGACAATAAATAAAACAACTCAGATAATTGTGAACATTGATCAAAATTAAGACAGTAGGTAGGAGAGTTAAGAATTTATATGACAGTTTTAGAATATCAGAAGCTTTAGACTTTCACTTTTTCTGCTTCAAGCACTTCTTCATCTTATTCTTCTAAAGTAATGTCTAAAAAGGGGTTTAAAAGAACAAAAGAGGGGGCTGAGAAATAAAGAAGAGAGAAGAAATAAAGTGAGACTTTTAAAATATAAACAAAGAGAAATAATGGAGAAGACATCACATGCTCCTCAGAGGAAAGCACCAGATTTGTAAATGTGCAAAATTTCACAAGAAAGAAAAGAGAGGGGCTTTGTGAGATGTTTTAAGAGAATGTCAGAAAAAGTGAGTGTACCCAGTACCCCAGAATCCTAAACAATGTCAGATTCAACCCAATATAGTACAAGATTGGGCAGAGCTTGACAGTAAATCTTCTAGTTCAACTGTTCATCATGAGACTGACCCTCGGATTCATTAAAAATTGTGTAGGCTTTGCACGAGACCTGCACAATTACAGCACGTTAGCATGATGAGCAGCTGTGTTCATTGAATATGTATGCTTCTCATCACACTTGCACATTTCCAAACACTGTTTCATCACCAGCAGCAGTGTTGTTGGCCATGAAATGGTGCAGCGAAGCACAAGCATGCAATGTAAACAAAACTCTTGCCTGCAGCAAACCTATTTTGCGAGTGCATGCGGATAGCTTGTATGAAGTAAGGGCAAGTTGATTAAAAGAAGTAAGATGCAGGGGATGTTAAATGGGGAGAACGTACACAGAATGCAATGTTAATAGTGTAGACATAAGTACAAGTGGAAGGTTAATGGAGAAAATGTACTCAGTTAATGCAGCCAAATGTGGTTATGTCACAATGAAATATCTTAAACAGAAAGACATCCATATTGACGTAATAATAATTAATCTTGTTCCCAATTCTGTACCCATGTACATAACTAAAACAGACATGCTAACAACATTTGTGAGAGGGATACATTGCAACATTGTAAGAATGGGGAATTAATGCGATATTCTTGTAGATAACATGCTGAGTTGAGATAACAGTTAGCGCAAGAACCATGGATTCATTTTTGGCTGTTTGCATGGTCTGCAGTATTCAAACCACACACATATATATATATATATATATATATATATATATATATATATGTATATATATATATATATATGGTTCTACCTGACTTCGTCGACAGCTGAGAAGACCGACATCGGAATCCGGAGCTCCAGAAGATCGAAAGCGAAGAAGACCGACGCGAATCGCGGGTTGCAGAACATCGACAATGCAGAAGACCGACACGACGGATGACAACACCAACGCCGAGGATGCCGACATGGGGAAAGGCTGTGTGAGTATGCGGTAGTGACGGACGTTAGGGTGCGAGGCAGGTAAGTGTGGAGATTGACGGTCTGTGGGGATAGGGGTGGGTTAAGTGAGTTAGGGTTAGGGAGCGATAGGGGTGGGTTAAGTGAGTTAGGGTTAGGGAGCGATAGGGGTGGGTTAAGTGAGTTAGGGTTAGGGCGATAGGGGTGGGTTAAGTGAGTTAGGGTTAGGGCGATAGGGGGTTAAGTGAGTTAGGGTTAGGGGCGATAGGCGGGTTAAGTGAGTTAGGGTTAGGGAGCGGGTAGGTAAGTGTGCGATAGTGACGGACCTTAGGGTTAGGGTAAGGTTTAGTGTGGGCTTGTAAGGATTTTGGTGTGCTTGTGTTGTGTGTGTGGTTTGTGGAATGGGGATGTGTTTTGTTTTGTATGGGGTTTCGTGTTTGTGTACCGTCGGTTATTTCGTTGTCGGTTATGTGTGGTTTCGTGTTTATGGACTGTCGAATATGTGGTGTCGGTGATGTGGTTGTCGGTGTTGTGTGGTTTCGATTATGTCAGGTAGAACCATATATATATATATATATATATAGATATATACAGGGAATGTGTGAGTGAAAGCTGACATTAGTGCCGTATTCTCCACTCCATCATGTAAAACAAGACGAAAATAGCTGTAAAGTTGTTGTCTCTCACACACACACACACACACACACACACACACACACACACACACACACACACACACACACACACACATCAGAAAGAGACATTTTTTACCATTTGTTTTTATTTGACAACCATCGACAAAGGTATAGTACTTTGACACATGTATTAGACAAGCATGTGTTTTATATCCATGTACATCCTAAACAGTAATATAATAACACTCAGAATAGACAAGTGTCAAATGACAACACAGATCTGAGGACATTGCAGTAGTTCAAGGTCTCCATTCATAAAATAGAGTGCAACTACTACATGATTATACTGGGTGCACACACAAGAAATTACAGCGAACGCTACCATAACAGCAATGTAAACAACCCAAACACACTAGAAAGTGTCCTAGTACATGCCCAATCAGACTTTATGATGATCTTGCATAATGCCATACTGTATAAAATGTTATGTAAGTCATCATGTCTTGTAAAGCTGTACAGTGTGAAGAAAGCAATTAGAGTAATACATAAATGTTTGGTGGAAGACATGCATACAGTGCATTCTCATATAGAAATTAAGTAATGCCTATGAACAGTCAATTGTTGCATCTTGCCACACTTAAACACATAAACACAAGAGAAGCACCAAATGAGCCAACGAAGATGTAGACAGTTTATTAGGCTAAAAACAGCACTCCAAAGCACTCCAAAACGAAAACTCATACAAATCCAATACGTAGTGTTACACACTTCCCACGTTTCGTCTCTCCTTCATCAGATAAACACATATTCCACCCATAAGTCCATGTTTAAATACAATTCCTAATTCAAATACACCAATCAAAATACTCATTCAATGAAGCCCTAAGGACCAACTACATAAAATGTATAAAATACATATAAAAAAGTATATAGATGTGCAGCACAGTACATAAACATATTCAAATCCATATAATGCTTTCAAAATAAATATTTGATTTAACAATGTCAAGACATGTATTTAAATTACTCATAATAATAAATTACATAAAAAATGTTATTAAAACATATTATTAAAACAATACTACACCCCACTGGTACAAAATGGTATTGCACTAACCTAGCATTTAAAAATATATATATATATCTCTAAGTAAACAGTAGTTTTATAATTTAGCTGCTCTAAGTTTTAAAACTGGTGCCAATGATAGCATATCATTGATACCCGGAAGTTTGTTTGCTTCTAAAGTTATTTGCCAATACAATTCTCTGTATTCTAGAAGTGTTTCCCACATGCCCCCCCTCGGGTCAATAGGCACAACTTCTATTACAAAAAATTCAAAAGTAGATTCCTTACACACTAATGTATGTTTATACAGAGAATTGTTCATACATGCTTTCCTTATTTCATATAAATGTTCATAGATTCTTTGTTTTATCATCCGTTCACTTTTTCCAACATAAAATGCCTCACATTTCTTACACAAGGCAATATAAACAATCCCTTTTGTATTGCAATTTACAAAGGCATTTAATGTAAGTATTTTCTTCCTAGCTTCTAAAAAGCAGCTACTACCAATTTTCAAATGTGCACAGTATCTACACGCACCACATTTGAAAACCCCAGCTTTTTTCTTACTTTTATTTGTCAATCCACTTGCACCACTCTCTATAATACCTTTAATATTGTTACCCTTCCTATAGATATATTTTATTTCATTTTCAAAAATGTGACTCATTATTATTATGAGTAATTTAAATACATGTCTTGACATTGTTAAATCAAATATTTATTTTGAAAGCATTATATGGATTTGAATATGTTTATGTACTGTGCTGCACATCTATATACTTTTTTATATGTATTTTATACATTTTATGTAGTTGGTCCTTAGGGCTTCATTGAATGAGTATTTTGATTGGTGTATTTGAATTAGGAATTGTATTTAAACATGGACTTATGGGTGGAATATGTGTTTATCTGATGAAGGAGAGACGAAACGTGGGAAGTGTGTAACACTACGTATTGGATTTGTATGAGTTTTCGTTTTGGAGTGCTTTGGAGTGCTGTTTTTAGCCTAATAAACTGTCTACATCTTCGTTGGCTCATTTGGTGCTTCTCTTGTGTTTATTAGTATCGCCAGCACCTTTCCTTGACTTGGTTTTTGGTTTTACATGGAGGATTCAACGAGGAGTGTGGACGAGACTGAGGGCAGGAGAAACGAAATTGGAGAGATACGTAAGCTTATTGGACAGCTTACACAGTTGGTTGGCCTCCTGACGCCGGTCAGCCAATCAGTTGCGACGCTTTTAAGTTCTATCACTTTGCCAGGGAACCAGGAAGGACTAGTGCGTATAGCTTCGAATGAAGATACGCTTTCACGGAACAGGAATTGCAGCAATGGAGCTAATATTTGTACTAACAGTAGAAACGAACATGAGGAATCCAATTTGGACTTAATAAATGATTTTCCCAGGTTTTCGTTTGACGAAACGGACGATGGGCGTCCAAGAGAACAGCGAGGTAGCAGGGACAGATTTAAAGAAACTAACCATGCACATGGAATGAAACAAGGTACTGACAAATTATTTTCTGATGTAGTCAATGTCAAATTTGACTTTGCAAATAACAGTAAAAAAATGCCTAAAGCCACAGGCAACTACAGACAAAAGTTAAATGATTTACATTATTATCTACATAAACTGAAAATGTTGGAAATGGACAATGCTTATCTTAAACATTGTTTAAAACTGGAAATTGTGCCTAAGGGCTTAAGGGTAAGTAAATACCCAAATAATGTGTATGAGGGTACTGAATTTCACAGGAATTTGATTAAAGCTTTTGATAATTGTGGGTTTGCAATCATGCAAGCTATAATTTTGAATAATGAATGTGAAATTGTAAAGTTGACTGATATTGTAGAAAACATCAATAAGGCTGTTGTTAATGACCTTATGTTTACAGTCACGGAACAAAAAGATAAATACAAGAAGTTATTAAAAGATATTGAATCACAATGTTTTGAGGTGCAACACAGGAAAGTAAATAAGATAGACAGGGATGTAAATGAGTATAAAACTATGACACAATACCCTAAACCTAAATTTTGGGGTAGAAAGGTGAATTATGATTCATATAATGTCCCTGATGTTCCTGCTGGGCAGACTAATTCATCAATAGTAGATGAAGTTATTGATCTTGATGAGTTTCCCCTTTAGATCAGAAAGGTTAATGCAAAAGGAGCCAGTGAATTATAATTCAAAAAACTACAGAGGGAGGGGGGGACACTTAGACTGGAGGCAGGAACAATGGAACCGCTTTTAGATATTATTAACAATGGAAAAACATGGACTTTTAATGATTTTAATATATTTAACTATTCTAATACTACACTCACAAAGGGTCATTTTGAGCTTTTTTCAAAGGGCTTTGGTTTTATACCACAAAGAAAGACTAATATATTTAAGCTTTTGGTGGATATTAAATTATTTATTAGAAAGAAAAATTTGGAATTGTTTTTTAAAGACAAGTGTAATATGGAAACAGGGAATACACTGAGACGTAAGAGTACCTTTAACCCACCACTGCATCCACAGTTAAAAAATTTTGAGATGAATATTGAATATGAACTAAGGAAATCTTTGAACAAACATTATATTTGTCCTAATCTAACACAGAATGAAGAAGAAATTCTTATGAACCTAGGGAAAGACAAATATATTAGAGTCATGAAACCAGATAAAGGTGGCGGTGTTGTGTTGATGGACCGAATTATATATGATGGAAAGATGTCCAGTATTCTTAATGATACAGAAAGATACAGTAGAACTTCTTTAAATGAAATACACATAGCATATCAAAGAATAAGAGGTGTATTGGAAGATTTAGTTTTGGAAGGATCTATTGATGTAAAAACTTTCAATTTCTTGAATGTCCCTAAACCAAAAATTCCCTCCATTTTTGGGATTCCGAAAGTGCATAAGGACATCAATGATCCACCATTAAGAGTTGTGGTTTCTTCAGAAGGTTCAATTACAGCTCCGCTAGCAAAATATATTGATGTAAAAATTAAGCAGCTGGTCACTGATAATCAGAATATATTAAAAGATTCATGGGATTTTTTAAGAAAGATTAAGAATTTTTTACATAAAGACACTATTGGCTTTGGCACACTTGACGTTATCGATTTATTTACAAGTATTCCCCATGAAGTGGGCCTAGCATGGTTCGAAGAAATGTTGATACCTTTCAAAAATATCTCTCAAAATGATTTTAGAACTATTTTAGTTCTTATGGAGTTAGTTTTGAAACACAACTACTTGTTTTTTGAGGGAGAATACTACAGGCAAGTGAAGGGAGTGGCCATGGGAGCCCATTGTGCACCCACGTATGCAAATATTGTCATGGCATACTGGGAGAATAAATATATTCTTATTCCACAGTTTAAAGATTCATGGACCTTGTACTGTAGATTTCTCGATGATTTGTGTTTTTTTTGGAAGGGTACTAAAGAAGAATATGACACTTTTGTAGAGTATGTCAATGAGACAACTAACTTCCTTAAATTCACTAAAAATTTTGACACTCATCAGTTGATTTATTTGGATGTCAATATCATTAAAAAAGATAGTATGTTTGTCTCTAAGATACATAGGAAGAAAACATTTTCCAACACATATCTACATTTCACCAGCTCTCACCCTTTCCATCAGAAAAAAAGTGTTTTGAAAGGGCAATTGGTAAGAATTTGCAGAATGACCTCCGATGATGGGATGTTTATAGAAGAATGTGAAATTTTGAGAAGTATGTTTACAAAGAGAGGTTACCCAAAGGAATTATTTGACTCTATATTGCATGATGTTCTTGAGGGGAGAAAACTTAGATTTGAACCTATTCTAGGTAAAGATGAGACAATGAAGTCATCAGAGGCTCCCCAGGTAAATGATTTGGTATCAGGTCTCATCACAACTTATGATGGCCAATCGAACATTGTGAAGAAGACGTTCGATAAAGAATGGAAAAATTTTGCAAAAGTATCAGAACTGAGTCACATTTTTGAAAATGAAATAAAATATATCTATAGGAAGGGTAACAATATTAAAGGTATTATAGAGAGTGGTGCAAGTGGATTGACAAATAAAAGTAAGAAAAAAGCTGGGGTTTTCAAATGTGGTGCGTGTAGATACTGTGCACATTTGAAAATTGGTAGTAGCTGCTTTTTAGAAGCTAGGAAGAAAATACTTACATTAAATGCCTTTGTAAATTGCAATACAAAAGGGATTGTTTATATTGCCTTGTGTAAGAAATGTGAGGCATTTTATGTTGGAAAAAGTGAACGGATGATAAAACAAAGAATCTATGAACATTTATATGAAATAAGGAAAGCATGTATGAACAATTCTCTGTATAAACATACATTAGTGTGTAAGGAATCTACTTTTGAATTTTTTGTAATAGAAGTTGTGCCTATTGACCCGAGGGGGGGCATGTGGGAAACACTTCTAGAATACAGAGAATTGTATTGGCAAATAACTTTAGAAGCAAACAAACTTCCCGGTATCAATGATATGCTATCATTGGCACCAGTTTTAAAACTTAGAGCAGCTAAATTATAAAACTACTGTTTACTTAGAGATATATATATATATATATATATTTTTAAATGCTAGGTTAGTGCAATACCATTTTGTACCAGTGGGGTGTAGTATTGTTTTAATAATATGTTTTAATAACATTTTTTATGTAATTTATTATTATGAGTAATTTAAATACATGTCTTGACATTGTTAAATCAAATATTTATTTTGAAAGCATTATATGGATTTGAATATGTTTATGTACTGTGCTGCACATCTATATACTTTTTTATATGTATTTTATACATTTTATGTAGTTGGTCCTTAGGGCTTCATTGAATGAGTATTTTGATTGGTGTATTTGAATTAGAATTGTATTTAAACATGGACTTATGGGTGGAATATGTGTTTATCTGATGAAGGAGAGACGAAACGTGGGAAGTGTGTAACACTACGTATTGGATTTGTATGAGTTTTCGTTTTGGAGTGCTTTGGAGTGCTGTTTTTAGCCTAATAAACTGTCTACATCTTCGTTGGCTCATTTGGTGCTTCTCTTGTGTTTATTAGTATCGCCAGCACCTTTCCTTGACTTGGTTTTTGGTTTTACATGGAGGATTCAACGAGGAGTGTGGACGAGACTGAGGGCAGGAGAAACGAAATTGGAGAGATACGTAAGCTTATTGGACAGCTTACACAGTTGGTTGGCCTCCTGACGCCGGTCAGCCAATCAGTAGCGACGCTTTTAAGTTCTATCACTTTGCCAGGGAACCAGGAAGGACTAGTGCGTATAGCTTCGAATGAAGATACGCTTTCACGGAACAGGAATTGCAGCAATGGAGCTAATATTTGTACTAACAGTAGAAACGAACATGAGGAATCCAATTTGGACTTAATAAATGATTTTCCCAGGTTTTCGTTTGACGAAACGGACGATGGGCGTCCAAGAGAACAGCGAGGTAGCAGGGACAGATTTAAAGAAACTAACCATGCACATGGAATGAAACAAGGTACTGACAAATTATTTTCTGATGTAGTCAATGTCAAATTTGACTTTGCAAATAACAGTAAAAAAATGCCTAAAGCCACAGGCAACTACAGACAAAAGTTAAATGATTTACATTATTATCTACATAAACTGAAAATGTTGGAAATGGACAATGCTTATCTTAAACATTGTTTAAAACTGGAAATTGTGCCTAAGGGCTTAAGGGTAAGTAAATACCCAAATAATGTGTATGAGGGTACTGAATTTCACAGGAATTTGATTAAAGCTTTTGATAATTGTGGGTTTGCAATCATGCAAGCTATAATTTTGAATAATGAATGTGAAATTGTAAAGTTGACTGATATTGTAGAAAACATCAATAAGGCTGTTGTTAATGACCTTATGTTTACAGTCACGGAACAAAAAGATAAATACAAGAAGTTATTAAAAGATATTGAATCACAATGTTTTGAGGTGCAACACAGGAAAGTAAATAAGATAGACAGGGATGTAAATGAGTATAAAACTATGACACAATACCCTAAACCTAAATTTTGGGGTAGAAAGGTGAATTATGATTCATATAATGTCCCTGATGTTCCTGCTGGGCAGACTAATTCATCAATAGTAGATGAAGTTATTGATCTTGATGAGTTTCCCCCTTTGCGTAGATCAGAAAGGTTAATGCAAAAGGAGCCAGTGAATTATAATTCAAAAAACTACAGAGGGAGGGGGGGACACTTAGACTGGAGGCAGGAACAATGGAACCGCTTTTAGATATTATTAACAATGGAAAAACATGGACTTTTAATGATTTTAATATATTTAACTATTCTAATACTACACTCACAAAGGGTCATTTTGAGCTTTTTTCAAAGGGCTTTGGTTTTATACCACAAAGAAAGACTAATATATTTAAGCTTTTGGTGGATATTAAATTATTTATTAGAAAGAAAAATTTGGAATTGTTTTTTAAAGACAAGTGTAATATGGAAACAGGGAATACACTGAGACGTAAGAGTACCTTTAACCCACCACTGCATCCACAGTTAAAAAATTTTGAGATGAATATTGAATATGAACTAAGGAAATCTTTGAACAAACATTATATTTGTCCTAATCTAACACAGAATGAAGAAGAAATTCTTATGAACCTAGGGAAAGACAAATATATTAGAGTCATGAAACCAGATAAAGGTGGCGGTGTTGTGTTGATGGACCGAATTATATATGATGGAAAGATGTCCAGTATTCTTAATGATACAGAAAGATACAGTAGAACTTCTTTAAATGAAATACACATAGCATATCAAAGAATAAGAGGTGTATTGGAAGATTTAGTTTTGGAAGGATCTATTGATGTAAAAACTTTCAATTTCTTGAATGTCCCTAAACCAAAAATTCCCTCCATTTTTGGGATTCCGAAAGTGCATAAGGACATCAATGATCCACCATTAAGAGTTGTGGTTTCTTCAGAAGGTTCAATTACAGCTCCGCTAGCAAAATATATTGATGTAAAAATTAAGCAGCTGGTCACTGATAATCAGAATATATTAAAAGATTCATGGGATTTTTTAAGAAAGATTAAGAATTTTTTACATAAAGACACTATTGGCTTTGGCACACTTGACGTTATCGATTTATTTACAAGTATTCCCCATGAAGTGGGCCTAGCATGGTTCGAAGAAATGTTGATACCTTTCAAAAATATCTCTCAAAATGATTTTAGAACTATTTTAGTTCTTATGGAGTTAGTTTTGAAACACAACTACTTGTTTTTTGAGGGAGAATACTACAGGCAAGTGAAGGGAGTGGCCATGGGAGCCCATTGTGCACCCACGTATGCAAATATTGTCATGGCATACTGGGAGAATAAATATATTCTTATTCCACAGTTTAAAGATTCATGGACCTTGTACTGTAGATTTCTCGATGATTTGTGTTTTTTTTGGAAGGGTACTAAAGAAGAATATGACACTTTTGTAGAGTATGTCAATGAGACAACTAACTTCCTTAAATTCACTAAAAATTTTGACACTCATCAGTTGATTTATTTGGATGTCAATATCATTAAAAAAGATAGTATGTTTGTCTCTAAGATACATAGGAAGAAAACATTTTCCAACACATATCTACATTTCACCAGCTCTCACCCTTTCCATCAGAAAAAAAGTGTTTTGAAAGGGCAATTGGTAAGAATTTGCAGAATGACCTCCGATGATGGGATGTTTATAGAAGAATGTGAAATTTTGAGAAGTATGTTTACAAAGAGAGGTTACCCAAAGGAATTATTTGACTCTATATTGCATGATGTTCTTGAGGGAGAAAACTTAGATTTGAACCTATTCTAGGTAAAGATGAGACAATGAAGTCATCAGAGGCTCCCCAGGTAAATGATTTGGTATCAGGTCTCATCACAACTTATGATGGCCAATCGAACATTGTGAAGAAGACATTCGATAAAGAATGGAAAAATTTTGCAAAAGTATCAGAACTGAGTCACATTTTTGAAAATGAAATAAAATATATCTATAGGAAGGGTAACAATATTAAAGGTATTATAGAGAGTGGTGCAAGTGGATTGACAAATAAAAGTAAGAAAAAAGCTGGGGTTTTCAAATGTGGTGCGTGTAGATACTGTGCACATTTGAAAATTGGTAGTAGCTGCTTTCAGAAGCTAGGAAGAAAATACTTACATTAAATGCCTTTGTAAATTGCAATACAAAAGGGATTGTTTATATTGCCTTGTGTAAGAAATGTGAGGCATTTTATGTTGGAAAAAGTGAACGGATGATAAAACAAAGAATCTATGAACATTTATATGAAATAAGGAAAGCATGTATGAACAATTCTCTGTATAAACATACATTAGTGTGTAAGGAATCTACTTTTGAATTTTTTGTAATAGAAGTTGTGCCTATTGACCCGAGGGGGGGCATGTGGGAAACACTTCTAGAATACAGAGAATTGTATTGGCAAATAACTTTAGAAGCAAACAAACTTCCGGGTATCAATGATATGCTATCATTGGCACCAGTTTTAAAACTTAGAGCAGCTAAATTATAAAACTACTGTTTACTTAGAGATATATATATATATATATATATTTTTAAATGCTAGGTTAGTGCAATACCATTTTGTACCAGTGGGGTGTAGTATTGTTTTAATAATATGTTTTAATAACATTTTTTATGTAATTTATTATTATGAGTAATTTAAATACATGTCTTGACATTGTTAAATCAAATATTTATTTTGAAAGCATTATATGGATTTGAATATGTTTATGTACTGTGCTGCACATCTATATACTTTTTTATATGTATTTTATACATTTTATGTAGTTGGTCCTTAGGGCTTCATTGAATGAGTATTTTGATTGGTGTATTTGAATTAGGAATTGTATTTAAACATGGACTTATGGGTGGAATATGTGTTTATCTGATGAAGGAGAGACGAAACGTGGGAAGTGTGTAACACTACGTATTGGATTTGTATGAGTTTTCGTTTTGGAGTGCTTTGGAGTGCTGTTTTTAGCCTAATAAACTGTCTACATCTTCGTTGGCTCATTTGGTGCTTCTCTTGTGTTTATTAGTATCGCCAGCACCTTTCCTTGACTTGGTTTTTCACACTTAAACACATGCCAGGACAGATGTCAGAAAGATGCATATCAAATAGGGATAAAGTGTGTGTGTCATAATGAACACACTTGATGATACTTTCCTATTGTATTGAGTGTGGAACCCCTACCTTAGAGGGTGATGCCTTAAAACTATTGCCATCTGACTGTGCCATAAATACTTTCCTTGCCTAACCCACTCCTGTCTGACACAGTTATCTGATGGACAGATGTTACCGGATTCAAACCCCTGACTATCATACTGCATAGCCTGCAGAGCTGCGTATTGACTGCGTTTGCCACAGGACATTGCAATGGATCTTGTCACAAGTACATGAAATTAATGTGTGAAGTAATAAAGGACATTTGAGGATAATTTGTAAAGTATGATTTTGTCACAATGATGACAAGGAGGTCAGTGTTTGCACAATTGTGAAAAGTGCAGTATCAGTGTTTCTTGGCCATGGAAGCTGTTCCTGTTGTTTTGTACAACAACATTATCCCAGGATTGAACTACACTCTGTATAGATATGCTCTAAATGTCCATACCCAGTGCATTTACACAGGAACAGTCACGCCATGACAGTCACCGAGTAATTAATTCACTGGCAAGAAATTAAAAATGACTTCATATTTCTTTCCCCAGAATAAAAAAAATGAAAATAATAGCTTCATGCAGTGTTTTTTATATAATGTCAGAACATTCATATAATGTTGTGGTTTGCCGGAATTGAACCATAAGCTATGCAAGTTCACCAACTTCTGACGTGAAAGAATCACATGCATCACAGTGGAAGTCTTAACAAAGTTGTGAGACTCCATCTGTGTGAAGTCATTACATCATATGCTTGTGTTGCATCCAGTTTGTTTAGAAGGAAACAAAAAAAGAAAGAAAGGAAGACGTTCACAACAAATAACAAGGAAGAAAAAGAAACTGATTAATGACTGTAAAGGAAAAAGAATACGTAGTAAAAAGGACACTGCTTTGTTATGTAACATACAGGTTACAGGGAATGATGATATCTGTCTATCAGAAAACCCTCAGTCTACAGAAAAAGGCATCATTTTTCCAACAGAGAAGGTAGGAAAAAAGAGGCAAGGGGCAGGTGAAAAGGAAGAAATCAAAACTCAACGTGAAGGATTGAAGAACATTACTGTAAGAAAAAAGAAGAGAAAGTCAGATGCTGACAACATGGCTCAAGCTGTGGATTTACAATACCAGTTGGATGAGAATTTAATACAAAATGAAAACAGTGGGATTAATAAGGCTAATGTTGATGAAGATCTATTCTTTGTAACAACTGATAGAGGAAATATTACTGTATTAGAAACTGAAGATTCTTCAGAGCTGGCAAGCAAATATATTCTTGTAATTGAAGATTCAATTATTAGAGGAACTGATACTTAACATTTGCAGAGAAAAAAAATGAACATTGAATAGTGTTATGCTTCTCAGGAGCAAAAATAGAAGATGCGAGACAAGCCTTGGAATGCCTTAATGTAAGGAGGTATGGATCCATTTTTATTCATGTTGGCACAAATGATGTCATCCCAACTGTTAGTAGGGAACTGACAACCCTCTTAGATAGTATAGCTTGTACTGGTGTTAGGACATATTTTTCACAGATCACCTATAGAAAGGATAGTCAGGTCACTGTGAATGAAAAGATTTTTGGGGTAAATACCTACATGGAAAAAATGTCCTGTTTTAAAAAATGGAAATGTGTAGAGCATCCAAGCCTAGTTTTGGGCACACGTGTTCAGACAGGATGTCATGCATCTGTCAAGATCAGGGAAGAGAATTTTTGCAGCAGATATTTTACAATATTTGACAAACACTAGGCAGGATTTTTGCCAGGTTGAAAATTTAACAGTTCACAGATAGCAACATTTGAAGCACATCTCTGATGGTTATTAATGCCAGGAGCATTAATGCTAAAGTTTTTTTTATTGGAAAATTTGCTACGTTCCCACAAGATTGATGTTATTGTTTGTGAGACATGGTTAAAGAACAATGACTGGAAACCTGTTCTGTCAGGGTATAAATGTTTTTACTGTAACAGACATTTTAACAAAAAATCAGGTGGAGGTGTTATGATAGGGATTAAAGATAGTTATGACACCTGTGATTATTATATGTTCAGTGATAACACCAACACTATAGACTGTGTAACTGTGACAATAAAGACAACCCTGGAACATATAACAATTGTTGGAGTGTATAGACCACCAAAGTCAAGTGCAGATGACCTAGAGAAATTCATACATTTCTTGCATGAAACACAGGATGGAAGAATAATATTAGCTAAGGGCTTAAATTTATCAGAAACAGACTGGAATAATATTGATTCAACAACATTAGTAAGGAAATTATTCACAATGTATATTCAGGAACAGTTTCTTCAGATTGTAAAAAAAAACAACAGAGAAGGGAATATACTAGACATTGTTTGTGTTCCTACATAAATTACTGTTACTTCAAATCAAGTTTTACCACCATTGATGTGCAGTAATCATGGGATTATAAAGGTTAATTTGTTGCAAGATAATTCTGCCAAACTGAAATGTAAACCAATGCACAGATGGTTAATTACAGATTATATGGTAGTAAAGCAGTCACTATGTAAAACTAACTGGAGTGAGGTGCTCAGTGGAAAAAAACTAGAGATGGAATGTGAAAAGTTTTGAAAGAGAAATTGAGTGCAAAAAATTAAAAAAAAATGTTTAACATCAGGATCTAGGCATACAACATCAGGGGGATATATTTTCATAAGAACAAGATATCAGATTAAGGTGAGAGACATAGAATATAAGAACAGGAAGAGAGGTCGAACTGCAACTTTGAAAACTGAAATAAACAAGCTGGACAAATAGATTAAGCATACTGTGAGACAGGATCAAGAAAAATTTGAAGAAAATTTATATAGAATATTGAGCATTATAGGAAACCATTTTATAGATACGTAAGATATGGAAGGAGGAAATACACACAAATTGATAAACTGTGTGCAGATTCTAAAATTTATTCTCAGACACAACAGATTGAAGATATATTTATAAAATCTTATGCAGAACAGTTTGGCTCCACAATGGGAGTGTTAAGTTGTCCTAGTGACATCCAGATAGCCTCAGATACTGGAATCAAATTAGATTATATTGAAAAAGAACTGCTCAAACTGGATACAAACAAAGCACAGGGAGGAGACAGAATTAGTAACAATGACATGACAACACTTCAGCAAGAACTTACAGTACCATAACATCTATTATCCACTATGTCATATAAATATGGGAACATTCCGCAAGATTGGAGACATGCGCTTATTAAACCTGTCTTTAAGGGAAAGGGGAGTAGGACAAACCCAGAGTCATGTAGACCCTTAAGTCTACTTTCATGTTGTGGAAAAATAATGGAAAAGGTAATATTGGATATGTTATTGTCAGAACTGGATAGGTTGGGACTTGAAACCATATATCGGCATGCATATGCTGAAAACAGATCTATTACCACCTGTAACATGATGTTCTATAACAATATAATAGCTGTGAAAGAAAATTGTGCTGTGGTATAATTTATATAGATTTAACTTCAGCATTTGACAGGGTCATACACAAAACAGTGATCAATAAATTAGTACAACTAGGTATTGATGTACTCTTGATAAGATGGATAGCTGCATGGCTTACAAATAGGACATGGCAAGTATCATACAGCAAATGGACAGGTGAAATCCTTGGTTACAGTCAGGGTGTCCCACAGGGCTCTGCCGTAGGCCCTTACTTGTTTAGATTGTATATTTCAGACCTAACTTTTCATCTGAGGTGTTGTACTTTCTATATGTTGATGACCTGAAATTGGGTAAACTGATTACATGTGTTACAGATAAGGCATGTCTGCAAAATAACTTGACCAAATTGACCATTTGGGCACAGGAGAATAATATGCTGATAAATACAAAAAAAAAAGAACAAAAACTAAGCCTGTGAGATTTGGGAGACATAAATTGAAAGGTGAATGTTTAATACAGCACACAGTCATTGAAACTGTAGATTCATTTAAGGACCTGGGTATATGGGTAGATTCAGCTATGGGTTTTTCTAATCATATTAAATTTGTTAATGATAGTTACAAATCTGTGGGTTGTTGAAAAAGATTTATAAAGTTTAGGAAATCAAAAATAATGAAATCATTGTTTTTAGTTACATTAGACCCAAATTTGAGTATGGAATAACAATATGGAAACCTTGTAAGAAAACAACATGAGTAAACTGGAACGAGTACAGCAGAAATACACCAAGGGCATCCATGGATGTGAAAAATTAAGTTATTATGAAAAGCTAAAATATCTGAACTTGTCCATTGTCCCTTACAGATATCTAAGAGGAGATCCTATTCAGGTATATAGGGCATTTAGAGACAGCTACCTCTGGGAATGTTTGGGGTCATCAGAAAGTACTAGAGAATCATCAGACAACCTATGTAGGAGATTCTATAGGAATGAGAAGTGCACTAATTGGTTCTCTGACACAGTAGCTGATGCATGGAACAGACTATCAAATTACATTAAAGCAAGGACTAGTGTAGATATTTTTAAGAACAGCCTGGACACTTATTATGGGAACAAGTGTTTTGGTATATTGGCAAGCTAGAAGGGCATTAATGCCCGTGCTTTAAATATTTGTATGTATGTATTTTTCAATTTCTATGAGATAAAATGATGGGAGAGGTTTCTCCCAATGTAATTGTACACATTGTAACAGTTGCAGATGTTATTCATGCTTACCAGCATTAGGACATGCAGTGCTTACTGTCAGTCAGTGTGGGTTTTGAACACCTGACTATATGACGATAGAAGCTGCATGATATTGTGAAGAATGAACATGCTTCAGTAGAAATGTTGCTACTGTTGTGAGATATTTCGGTCTTTGAAGCAGTGACATCATGTCATTGCTACAAGGGATGTGTGTGCCTGTAATTTCTTTAAAGAACTGTTGTTAACTGTCTCACAAACACAAGTGATGCACAGTACAGTTGTCACTGTGACGAGTGAATGGCAATAATGCACAGTGTGTGGATAATCATGGATTCAAACACATGCCTTACTAAGGCAACTGCATACAGAACATTATATGATGTCCTAATGTCACAGGAAAAGCCTTAGTATTTCTCATGAGAAAGCCACCTGTCATCCCATGGCATTATCATTATCCAGTACAGCATTTCTGTATGAAAAATGAGCATAAATTCTTGTAACAGGAACCCCCAACCATACATGTACACAGCAGACAGCTGGGTGATAACATTAGTACCTACATGCACATTCACAGTCATACTGACTCAAGTGAGTCTAAGGAGTAAGTGCTGGATTGGCTTAATCGCACATTATTTGACAACCATAGACATGAGATGTTGTTTTACAGTTGTGACAGTGAACATTTGTATGGATTAAATAACCATTGTTCTTTAATACTCTGATGTGTGAACTTTCAGCTTTTCCTGGTTAGGGATTGCCACGGCGGAACTTCGGTCTACTAATGATTGGCAGTGGATTTTTACAGTGCCGAGTTGCCAGCCTGATGCCCAACCTTCAAAGAAGGCAAACCCATTCACGCACACACCTACCTGCATGTCTTTAAATGTCATATAACTGCGGGGAGGACATGCAAACTCCACACAGATTTGGAACCTAGTTGCAATAATACTTAAGTACCATAGTAAATGTATTGCTCCCTAGGACTGGATATGGCATAAGTGGCCCACATTCTAGCTTGAAATGACATTGTGCAAAACTTAGTAAATTACTGCATTAAAGTCACCTTTGTCCACAACTACAATTAAACTCATACAAATATAAGCTTGCACTTTACTTTAAATGAGTGCTTATTATACTGGCTCTGTCTGTCACTGTTATATTTATATTCCCCCTCTTAAAACTGTAGCACCTCTTTGAAATACTTAAATACAGCAAGCCTTGAAATAACATCATAAGTAGGCGGGAGAATTCGATGTTCTTTCTTGATGATCACTATATTTTGAACGTGAAAAAGAAGTTATGTCTTACCGTAATTTTTCGTCTGTGTTGTAGATCTTTGTTCACTCATTACAGATAGGACCTCAGTTCCATCCCTGGATCCGATACGGCCGTTTCCCAGCTTGCGCAATCCAAAAACTTTCAGCTATGACCCTACGCACAATGCCCCTGTCCTAGTTACTCCAGATCGAGTTTGCCCACCCTAGATAAAAGATGTAGCAATAGAAAAATAGTAGGAGGTACTGTCTGAGCAAATACCTAACCAGGAGTTCCTAAAGTCCACCAGGAGTCCATGCAGGGGGAAGGAGGGTGGGAAGTAATGAATGAACAAAGATCTACAACACAGATGGAATGTTATGGTTAGACATAATTTCTTTATCTGATGTTGTAAATCTTTGTTTATTCATTACAGATAGGACTGAGTCCCCAGCTACTTGAGTCCTGGGTGGCCCTAAGGTAGGATGTTCCTGAGCACCATAGAACCAAAAGATGCTCGTCCCCTGGAGGCCAAATCCAATTTGTAATGAGATATAAAGGTATGAGGTCTTGCCCAAGTGGCGCTGCACATATATCATCCATAGAGGCTCTGCAATGAAAAGCTACAGAAGTAGCCATAGATCTGGTAGAATGAACCTTTATTCTGGAAGGTAAGGATAGCTTATTCTGTTGGTAGATAAAAGTAATGATGTTTCTAAGCCAAGAGGATAAAGTCACTTTGGAAACAGGTTTACCCAATCTGGGTCCTGCAAAGGCCACAAACAATTGGTCTGTTTTCCTGAAAGATTTAGTCCTGTCCAAATAACAATGAAGCTGCTGGTGCACATCAAGGGTGTGCAAAAGGTACTCCCCTCTATTAGAATGCCTTGGGAAGAAAACCGGAAGGTCAGTAGATTGGTTAATGGAAAAGCCAGAAATGACCTTGGGCTAGAAAGAAGGGTCAGTATGAAGGGACACCCTAGCCATGTGGAAGATCAAGTAAGGACTCTTGACACTCAAGGCCTGCAGCTCAGATACTCTTCTCACTGAGGTGAGTGCTACTAGAAGTATGGTTTTCCATGAAACAAATTTCAAATCACATGAATCAAAGGGCTTGAAGGAAGAACCTGTGAGAGACTGTAGCACCAGAGTCAAGTCCCAGGGTTCTAAGGGAGGCTTGACCGGAGGTTTAACATGTAATACTCCCTCAGAAATGTCCTGCATAGGCAGTGTGACATAACTGAAGAATTATCAAGACTATTATGAAAATTGGTGATAGCTGCTAAATGTACAGTGATTGTTGAAGCTGAGGCTCCTGCATGTAGAAGAGTAGTCAGGTATTGTAGGATCTTTTGAATAGGCATAGAGAAAGGGACTAAGTTCTGGTCTTTGGCCCAAATAGAGAACCTAGTCCATTTACTAGAATAAACCTTTCCAGTGGAAGGTTTGTGTGAGGCCAGAAGAATTTCATGAAACAGGAGATGGGATGTCAGGCAGCCTGGCAATCATTGGAAGTGGAGGAACCAAGCTGTGAGCTTGAGACTGTGCAGGTTCGGATGAATCAGTCGCTGAGGATGAGATAACCGGTCCTGGGAATGATCCAGGATCCACGGGCTGTGAATCAGATGAGGCCATAGAAACGGGAACCAGACTTGACGTGGCCAGTGGGGAGCAATGAGGATCACTTTGCTTTTCAACCTCTGAGCTTCCTGGAGAAATTTTGAAATGAGGGGAAATGGGGGTCAAGGCATACAGAAGACCCGGGGGCCAATTGTGCATTAGAGCGTCCCTCGGTGGTTCCTCCTGAGGGGGGCTCAAGGAAAAAAAGCTTCTGCATTTGTAGTTTAGAGGGGAAGCAAACAGGTCACAGCAAGGCTTGCCCCAATGTTGGAAGATCCGATCTGCTATTACAGGGTTGAGAGACCACTCGTGAGGCATCAGGATGCTCCTGCTCAGATTGTCCGCAATAAGGTTGAAACTCCCGGGAATGTGCATTGCTATAAGAAAGCAATTGGAAGCTATCACCCAGTGCCAAATCCTCATGGCTTCCCGACACAGGGGGTAAGATCTGGTTCCACCTTGCTTGTTGATATAACAGACGACTGACATGTTGTCTGACTAAAGTGCAATGGTCCCCAAGGGTAGGGATGCATGGAACGCTTGCAATGCTAAGAGAACTGCCCTCAGTTGCAGGACTTTTATGTGCAAGTTGGCCTCGATGGGGGTCCAGGTGCCTTGGACAGTCTTTCCTTGGAAATGCCCCCCCCCCACCCTAACAGTGAAGCGTCCATGGTCACCGTGGCCGTGGGTTGGGGAAGACAGAATGGTCAACACCAAAGATTCATTTGTGGCTTCATCCACCATAGCATTTCTTCCTTGCCACAGTTTGTAAGGCATATCATGTGGTTGAGTGGGTGGGTTAACAACGACCATTGTGCGGAAAGGAGCCACTGCAAGATTCTCATGTGCAGTCTCGCCAGTGGTACTATCATAATGGCAGCTGCCATGGAGCCCAAGAGTTGCAGTACAAGACATGCTGGTACATATGTGAGGAAGCCCCTATGCCAGTGGAAAATATGGACACCTACAGGGCTGCATGGAGCATGCTATCCCAAATAAAACCAAGACTCACTCCTCCAAAGGCAGGAGACCTGTCTGGTGGACCCCAGCCATAAATAAGCTATATAACAGAAGGAGAAAGCTACTACATGACAGAGCAAAATCCCAAAAAGGGAAGGTGTCACTGATCAGTACTAGCAAGAAACTACGATCCCTCATAAAATCATCTAAGGCCATCTTTGAAAGAAAAATTGCACAAGACACTAAAGATAATCACAAGGCCTTCTTTAGTTATGTCAGAAACCTGGGAGGCAACTCCCAGATATGCTCTGAGTTAGTGCAAAATGACAAAAAATACACTGAACCCACAGACATTGCCAACATCCTAGCAGAAAGGTTCAGTGCAAACCCCCAAAAGAGCAAATGTCTATCCCAACCGAGTGTAGCCTTCCTGAGATCACAGATGCACAGGTGAGAGCTGCCCTCTTCAAAGCAAAAAACACAGCATCAATGGGACCAGGTGGCGTCCCGGGCTGCATCTTACACGAACTCCAAGAAGAACTAAACCCTCATATAAAGTCACTGTTCACTCTCAGACTTGCTACAGGATATGTACCCAAAGAATGGCATACAGCAACAGTGGTCCCACTCCACAAAGGTGGTGCCACAACAGACCCTGGAAACTATCGCCCTATAAGCCTGACTAGCCTGGTCTGCAAAGCTATGGAGCGTATCATCATGGAAATCATAAACAAAGACACTGGGAACCTCCAGACACTGGATCCTACCCAATTCGGCTTTGTTAAGGGCAGATCTTGCCTCTTGAACCTGGTCGACTTCTTTGAAACAGTTACTAAAGCCATAGATGAAGGGAAGGTAGTCCACACAGCCTACCTGGACCTCGCAAATGCCTTCGACACAATACCCCACTCGGACATCATAAATAAGCTCACCAGCTTAAATATCAACCCCTATGTCACAAGATGGTTTGCAAACTGGCTCAGGGATAGAACCCACATGGTCAGAATAGCAGTGCCATGTCAGACTCTAAACCAGTTACAAGTGGTGTCCCACAAGGCTTAGTCCTGGGACCTCTCTTGTTCAGTATATATTTCTCCGAGGTACAGGCACACAGGTGGACTGTGGCTGACCAAGTTTGCAGATGACTGCAAACTGGGTGCTATTCGACTCTCTGGCTGACACAAGCATCCTCCAAAAGGGTCTCACAGAGACTGATAACTGGTGCCAGAGCCATGGCCTAAAGCTAAATGCCAAAAAGTGCATAGTCATCCCCTTTGGGAAAAACAAAGTGCCCACAAATTACCACATAGGTGGTAATCCATTAAGTACGGAAGAAGTAATTAGGGACTTGGGGACCCAAGTAGATAGCAATCTCTCCTTTGACAATCACGTTGCCAAAGTGGTTAGAAAGACCTTCTATGTAGCCCACCTTATCATGAAAAGGTTCACATCTAGATCAAGAGAGGTCATTGTGCCCCTCTACTCATCACATAATTGAGTACAATGCCCCGTTTGGTATGTTTCTTACCCGACACCTTCAGCAACTGGAAAGACCCCAAAAGTATCTCACCAAGAAGATCAAGGGGCTCAAACAGATGCCCTATGCAGTTCGACTAAAGAAACTCCAGCTCTACTCAGTTGCGTCAGCCTACACAGAGGCGACCTGTGTCTGACGTATAAAGCCATGTCTAACCCAGAATTAATGGACATGCTTCACCTCAGGAAATCCAAATCCCTTAGAGCTACACACTCTAGGGACTTGAACCTCAGCACAGAAATAAATAGGACATGCTGGAGGGACAGATTCATATCCCAGAGGCTCCCCTCACTCTGGAACAAAATCCCACTCCATGTTAGGCAGAGCCCCTCACTGACCCTCTTCAAGAGAAATCTTGACGACTGGATGGGAGAACGTAAGTTTACCCCTGGGATCTCTTCTGTGTCCCTGCTTGACAGAGGTACAGTAAACTAGTCTTAAAAAGGGGTACCTTCTGTGACCTACTATACAGAGGCACAGTCAACTAATCTAAAAGGGTGGCGAAAGCCAAACACACTCTGGCTAGGCTTATAAATGCCCTAGGGCAGATAGCCTAGTATCAACCTATGAACCTATGAAGAAGGTCTTGGATTTGGTGTCTTATTTTCAAAAGCCTGTGAGGGGGGAGAGAAGCTTGACAGGATGTTGTGTTGAAGACTTCTTGATTGTAATCCCCAAGCGGAGAGCGAAACCTTGAGTGTAAGAGAAGCTGCAGACTAGGAGATTCCTGGTTGGAGCAGTAAGGAGCCAGTCGTCTAGATAGCGAAACTCCTGGAATCCTTGTAGTCAAAGATGAGCTACCATAACTGCCATACATTTGGTGAAAACTCGGGGGGCTGTCGAGAGACCAAATGGCAGTGCCCTGAACTGGTAGTGATTGGCTCTCAGCCGGAAGTGGAGAAACATCTGGGAGTGGTGATCCATCTTTATGTGGTAGCACGCATCCTGGAGGTCTATAGAGCACATCCAATTGTCCCTCCCTAGGAAAGGAAGAATGGACTGTACTGTGACCATCTGGAATTTTTGAGGTTTGATAAATTTGTTCAGTAGGTTGAGATCCAAGATTGGTCTCCAGTCCCCTGTCTTTTCTGGCTCTAAAAAGAACCTTGAGTAAAACCCGGATTCTGTCTGGTCTGGTGGGACTGGTTGGATGACTCTTTTTCTTAGCAACTTTTCTATTTCTAAGCCTGCTAATTTCTCTGATTGGGTGGTACATCGGGGATTCATTTCACAGGTTTGGGAGTTAAATCGAATGGTATTTGGTAGCCTATGGATATTATTCTCTGCACCTAAACATCAGTAGTAATAAGATGCCAGGCTGGTAGATGCAGAAAAAAATTACCCCTGACTGTTTCCAGAGGAAAGCAATCGGGCTGCTGCTCAGGAGCGCTGGTAGGGTCTGCCAGAAAGAATCTCTGGTGCCCTGGTTATGCAGACCCCCTCTACCTCAAAAGGGGTGTCTTCCATATGAGTTGCCCCCTCTGCCCCGAGGGGATTGTTCACCACGAGTGTGACCAGAGGATCCTTGGGATTTATTGAACCACATGGTTTCTTGTTTTGTGTGCAATGGGCCTATGGTTGAAAACAGCCCAAGTTAATCTTATCCACCACAGGCCAGATGCATTTTCTTTGGATGTAGAGTGGGTTTCAATGCTGAAATTTTCAATGAATGTAATGGATTTAGAGGGGCAAGAGAGCGTTTAATGCCAAGTCTATTTTCATTGTGAGACAGTATTGTAGATGTAAAAATAAAATGCAAATAATCATTGTAGAAGTAAGTAGTATGCACACATTAGTGTTTATGGTAAATAAGAGTGAAATAGCCAGGTAATGGTATGGGACATTGGGAGATGGCTGCAGGGGTCAGTGGTGCCATATTTTGGCTGTCTGTACTTCCAGTTTGCGTTTGAAGTTGGTATCCACAATTCCACTGGAATGGGTGGGTTACATAATTATGTATGCAAATTTTATGTTAATCAAGTACAGATTTGTACCTATTTTTCATGGGCCTTGTCAGATTTTTGATGTTTCGAGGTTAGAGAGGTATGTCTTCTTTAGTTATGTCAGACACCTGGGGGGCAACTCCCAGATATGCTCTGAGTTAGTGCAAAATGACAAAAAATACACTGAACCCACAGACATTGCCAACATCCTAGCAGAAAGGTTCAGTGCAAACCCCCAAAAGAGCAAATGTCTATCCCAACAGAGTGTGGCCTTCCTGAGATCACAGATGCACAGGTGAGAGCTGCCCTCTCCAAAGCAAAAAACACAGCATCAATGGGACCAGACGGTGTCCCGGGCTGCATCTTACATGAGCTCCAAGAAGAACTAAACCCTCATATAAAGTCACTGTTCAGTCTCATCCTTACTTCAGGATATGTACCCAAGGAATGGCATACAGCAACAGTGGTCCCACTCCACAAAGGTGGTGCCACAACAGACCCTGGAAACTATCGCCCTATAAGCCTGACTAGCCTGGTCTGCAAAGCTATGGAGCGTATCATCATGGAAATCATAAACAAAGACACTGGGAACCTCCAGACACTGGATCCTACCCAATTCGGCTTTGTTAAGGGCAGATCTTGCCTCTTGAACCTGGTCGACTTCTTTGAAACAGTTACTAAAGCCATAGATGAAGGGAAGGTAGTCCACACAGCCTACCTGGACCTCGCAAATGCCTTCGACACAATACCCCACTCGGACATCATAAATAAGCTCACCAGCTTAAATATCAACCCCTATGTCACAAGATGGTTTGCAAACTGGCTCAGGGATAGAACCCACATGGTCAGAATAGCAAGTGCCATGTCAGACTCTAAACCAGTTACAAGTGGTGTCCCACAAGGCTTAGTCCTGGGACCTCTCTTGTTCAGTATATATTTCTCCGAGGTACAGGCACACAGGTGGACTGTGGCTGACCAAGTTTGCAGATGACTGCAAACTGGGTGCTGTAATCGACTCTCTGGCTGACACAAGCATCCTCCAAAAGGGTCTCACAGAGACTGATAACTGGTGCCAGAGCCATGGCCTAAAGCTAAATGCCAAAAAGTGCATAGTCATCCCCTTTGGGAAAAACAAAGTGCCCACAAATTACCACATAGGTGGTAATCCATTAAGGACGGAAGAAGTAATTAGGGACTTGGGGACCCAAGTAGATAGCAATCTCTCCTTTGACAATCACGTTGCCAAAGTGGTTAGAAAGACCTTCTATGTAGCCCACCTTATCATGAAAAGGTTCACATCTAGATCAAGAGAGGTCATTGTGCCCCTCTACTCATCACATAATTGAGTACAATGCCCCGTTTGGTATGTTTCTTACCCGACACCTTCAGCAACTGGAAAGACCCCAAAAGTATCTCACCAAGAAGATCAAGGGGCTCAAACAGATGCCCTATGCAGTTCGACTAAAGAAACTCCAGCTCTACTCAGTTGCGTACCGCCTACTCAGAGGCGACCTGTGTCTGACGTATAAAGCCATGTCTAACCCAGAATTAATGGACATGCTTCACCTCAGGAAATCCAAATCCCTTAGAGCTACACACTCTAGGGACTTGAACCTCAGCACAGAAATAAATAGGACATGCTGGAGGGACAGATTCATATCCCAGAGGCTCCCCTCACTCTGGAACAAAATCCCACTCCATGTTAGGCAGAGCCCCTCACTGACCCTCTTCAAGAGAAATCTTGACGACTGGATGGGAGAACGTAAGTTTACCCCTGGGATCTCTTCTGTGTCCCTGCTTGACAGAGGTACAGTAAACTAGTCTTAAAAGGGCTACCTTCTGTGACCTACTATACAGAGGCACAGTCAACTAATCTAAAAGGGTGGCGAAAGCCAAACACACTCTGGCTAGGCTTATAAATGCCCTAGGGCAGATAGCCTAGTATCAACCTATGAACCTATGAAGAAGGTCTTGGATTTGGTGTCTTATTTTCAAAAGCCTGTGAGGGGGGAGAGAAGCTTGACAGGATGTTGTGTTGAAGACTTCTTGATTGTAATCCCCAAGCGGAGAGCGAAACCTTGAGTGTAAGAGAAGCTGCAGACTAGGAGATTCCTGGTTGGAGCAGTAAGGAGCCAGTCGTCTAGATAGCGAAACTCCTGGAATCCTTGTAGTCAAAGATGAG